>NC_060178.1:87937521-88097521 GCF_021184085.1 Oncorhynchus gorbuscha
TTACTTTTCTGCTCAAAGCCTCCTTCACTTATGCCGCCAAACTTACCCTAGTAAAACTGACTATTCTACCGATCCTCGACTTCGGCGATGTCATCTACAAAATAGCTTCCAATACTCTACTCAGCAAACTGGATGCAGTCTGTCACAGTGCCATCTGTTTTGTTACCAAAGCCCCTTATACCACCCACCACTGTAACCTGTATGCTCTAGTTGGCTGGCCCTCGCTACATATTTGTCGCCAGACCCACGGGCTCCAGGTCATCTATAAGTCTATGCTAGGTTAAGCTCTGCCTTATCTCAGCTCACTGGTCACGATAACAACACCCTCCCGTAGCACCCGCTCCAGCAGGTATATCTCACTGGTCATCCCCAAAGCCAACACCTCTTTTGGTCGCCTTTCCTCCCAGTTCTCTGCTGCCAGTGACTGGAACGAATTGCATAAATTGCTGAAGCTGAAGATTTATATTTCCCTTGCTAACTTTAAACATCATATCTTAAACATCATATCTGAGCAGCTAGACGAACGCTGCAGCTGTACATAGTCCATCTGTAAATAGCCCACCGAATCTACTACCTCATCCCCATATTGTTTTTATTTACTTTTCTGCTCTTTTACACTCCAGTATCTCTACTTGCACATCATCATCTGCTCATTATCACTCCTGTGTTAATCTGCTAAATTATAATTACTTCACTACTATGGCCTATTTATTGTCTACCTCCTCACGCCATTTGCACACACTGTATATAGACTTTCTTTTTTCTATTGTGCTATTGACTGTAAGCTTGTTTATTCCATGTGTAACTCTGTGTTATTTGTGTCGCACTGCTTTGCTTTATCTTGGCCAGGTCGCAGTTGTAAATGAGAACTTGTTCTCAACTAGCTTACCTGGTTAAATAAAGGTTAAATAAAAAATAAAAATATATTATGACAATACGTTACATATCTCATAAGTCCTTATTTTGAGGCCTAGCTTTACAATCCACATCAAGCCTGCACGTAGGGTTGCAAAATGCTGGTAACTTTCCCCAAATTCCAAGATTAAAAAATATATATATAAACCACCCAGTTTATAAAAGTCATTATAAACTGGATGGTTCAAGCCCTGAATGCGGATTGGCTGACAGGCGTAGGATATCAGACCGTATACCACGGGTATGACAAAACATTGTTTTTACTACTCTAGTTGAATTTGTAACCAGTTTATAATAGCAATAAGGCACCTCAGGTGTTTTGCGCTATATTGCCAATATACCAACACTAAGGGATGTATCCAGGCACTCCACATTGCATCATGCGTAAGAACAGCCCTTTGCCATGGTATATTGGCCATAAATTGTACCAAAACCCCTCATGCTTTATTGCTTAAATATAACAACTTGTTAGGCTATATTGCAAGTAGCCTAGTGTATAATTGTTTCTCCGAATCCCTCCTTCCCTACTATTTCATAAACAATGTACAGCCAAAATATTAGGCCTAACTGGCAGCAGTAGGCTACATCAGTGTCAGTGTGTATCTTTCTCTGTTTTCTTCCTATCTGGACTGCACCACTCTGCTGTAGCGGCAGCCGCAGCTGGTCTGTCATTTCTCACAGACACAGCACTTGGACAAGCAGAACTTTTAGCAAATAAGTTGGTTAACTTCAGACATTTAGCAGTCTCGGTCTCAAGAAACCTTTTTTTGGTCTATAACTTTTTCGGCACCAGCTTTCCGTTTCTGTTCTGACTGAGTGACTGACAGAGAGTCAGTGGATCTCACTCTCTTTGAGCTGGGCCGGCCCATCTTGGAAGGGGGCTGGACATTGCCACTGATCAGTCAAATGCTCAATATACTATCAATTATTACGACAACAGAGAAATTACACAAAAAGTATTTAAACCCCTTGACTTATTCCACAGTTTGCTGTGTTACAGCCTGAATTCACAATACATTTTTTTTAAACTCACACATCTACACACAATAACCTTTAATGACCATGCTTTTTTTACGTGGAAATTTATTGAACATTATATACGGAATTAGCTCCTGTCCTTAAGTATTCACACCCCTGAGTCAATACTTTGTAGAAGGACATTTGGCAACGATTACAGGCTGTAAGTCTTTCTTGGTAAATCTAAGAACACCTGTGCAACATTTGCCCATTTATTATTTTCAAAATTCTTCAAGCTCAAATTGTTTGTTGATTGTTGCTAGGCAACCATTTTTAGGACTTTCCATAGATTTTCAAGTAGTTTTAAGTCTAAACTGTAACTCAGACACTCAGGGACATTCAATGTCTTCTTGGTAAGCAACTCAAATGTAGATTTCGACTTGGGTTTTAGGTTGTCTTGCTAAAGATGAATTCATTGGGGTGCCAGGGTAGCCTAGTGGTTAGAGCATTGGACTAGTAACCGAAAGGTTGCAAGTTCAAATCCCCAAACTGCCAAGGTACAAATCTGTTGTTCTGCCCCTGAACAGGGGGGGCCATCATTGAAAGTAAGAATTTGTTCTTAACTGACTTATCTAGTTATATAAAGGTTTAAAAAATCTCTCTGTGTTTGGTGGAAAGCAGACTTTACGCTAGGATTTTTTAGGATTTTTTACATTCCGTTTATTTTCTATCCTGAAAAACTCCCCAGACATAAACGATCACAACGATACCCATAACATGATGCAGCCACCGCTTGAAAATATGGAGATTGGTACTCAGTAATGTGTTGTATTGGATTTGCCACTAACGTAACACTTTGTATTCAGGACAAAAAGTGAATTGCTTTGCCAATTTTTTGCAGTATTACTTTAGTGCCTTGTTGCAAACAGGAAGCATGTTTTGGAATATGTTTTATTCTGTACAGGCTTCCTTCTTTTCACCCTGTCATTTAGATTAGTATTGTAGAGTAACTAGAATGTTGATCCATCCTCAGTTCTATCACAGCCATTAAACTAACTGTTTTAAAGTCACCATTGGCCTCATGGTGAAATCCCTGAGCGGTTTCCTTCCTCTCTGGCAACTGAATTAGGAAGGACGCCTGTATATTTGTAGTGACTGGATGTATTGTTACACCATCCAAAGTGTAATATCTTCACCATGCTCAAAGGGATATTCAATGCCTTCTTTTTCACCCATCTACCAATAGGAACCCTTCTTTGCGATGCATTGGAAAACCTCCTTGGTATTTGTGGTTGAATCAGTGTTTGAAATTCACTACTTGACTGAGGGACCTTACAGATAATTGTATGTGTGGGGTACAGAGATGAGGAAGTCATTCAAAAATCATGTTGAACACGTATGTGACTTAAGCACATTTGACTCTTGAACTTATTTAGGCTTACTATAACAAAGGGGTTGAATACTTATTGACTCAAGATATTTTAGCTTTTTAAAAATTAATTTGTATACATTTCAAAAATCATAATTCCACTTTGGCGTGGGGTATTGTGTGTATGTCAGTGACAAAAAAAATATAAATTTAATCCATTTTAAATTCAGGCTGTTACACAAAATGTGGAATAATTTCTGAAAGCACTATATATATATATATAAAGTCAATATCAACCAGCCCACCCCAATAAAAGATGGTCTGGCAATTCTGTCACTTGCCAGATGCCAAATTTGCACAATCTTGTGTTTACTAAATTTAGTTACAACACCCCTGCGTTCTTTCTCTCATACACATAATTGCAGTGGGCCTACATAGAAATGTGTGTTCTGGTCACAACAGTCTATTTTGTTTTGCAAACAGTCATGGAGTTAAATGAAATTAAGCTGCAGTGACTGTTACCCAATTTTGACCTTTGCTTAGGCTACCCATCACATTCGGAATTGTATTTGGTTAGCCTGAAAATGCTTTGTTATAAAGGGTAATATTTTCTTCCAACCCTGCAGTCAGCACCCCCCTAGTCTAAACGTCTTCCCACGGTCATATGTGGTAAATATCACCTTCTCACTTGGTTATGAACACAGCATTTCAATCAAGCTGGGGTTGTAATTGTTGGCTGGGAGTCATAGTTATAGGGGAATGTCAGTGAAGAAAAGGACTAGGACAGAGTGTAAGCTAGGTTCAGGACTGATTCTGCTACCATGGCCAGAGTGTTAATCAAGAGATGGAACAGAAATTCAGGTTTAGATTGTATTTATTACACAGGAATGAACAGATGCACATGGGGAGGGTTTGGAAATATGTGACTTACAGGGAATGGGCTTAACATCAAATCAACTGGAACTACAAACTAGGGAGAATGCCAGGACTAAACCTAAAGGGACATTAGTATAGCATGGATATAAAATATACATCAAAAGTTCAGGCAACATAATATACATGGTTAACTTACATTTCTTCTATAATAAGGCACTTACTTAATCATATTATGCGCAATGGGAGGACGGATGGGGCCACCCCGTGACATCACCATGCAAACTATTCTAGTGTGTAAGGAGGAAACAGAAATGGGTGAAAAAGGCAGAGGAGAGGTGATATGGGAATGGAAACAGTTGTGAAGGAAAGGTGTGTAGCCTAGGATAATTGGAGACAATTAGAAGACTGTAGGAGTGGCATGACCCTTCACAACAGTGAATATTTTACAACCTAATGTTAGATGGTTCCTCAGCCTGAAAGTGGCTTACATGCAAGGAGAACCATGTTTCGGTTTTTAAATTAACATCCACCACAGCTAGTTTTTGCCACAGCTAGCTCACAACCAATGGAAGTGTATAGGGCCCAGTCATCATCAAGTAACATCAAACAAAATATTTGAGTTGATTTGACCATGTTGTTTTATTAATTGCACTGTTGCCCCATCACTGCTGTTGAGTTTTAGTTAAAGTTGGCTGAAGTTTGTAATGGCATTTTATAAGTTAACAAATGTTGATTACTGTTTCTCTTGACATAAAACAATGTGGAGAAAACAACACACAAAGATGTTGGCGGGAATGTGTGTCCCTGCCAATGCCATTATCTAAAATGATCGTAGTCATCCATCATCTGGCTGTCATTCTGTGATCTCTGTTCTTGCAGGGTGATGTTGCAGATGTAAATGACCTGCTGCAGGTGTGCCCGATAGATTATGTTAGTGTACATGGGGAAAAAATTTTTTTCTCGTCAATTGGACTACTTCCAATCAAATTGTATTTGTCACATGCACCGGATACAACAGTTGTAGACCTTACTGTCAAGCCCTTAATTAACCAACAATGCAGTTTTAAGAAAAGTAAATTAACTAAAGTAAAAAATAAAAGAGCAACAATAAAATAACAATAACGAGGCTATATACCGGGGGTACCAGTACCGAGTCAATGTGCGATACTGGTACCACACAATCAACATACAAATCAATGTTTATTTGTCATATGCACAGGGCACAGTGTAGTGTAAACAGTGCAATGAAATGCCCCTTTCAGACATTGTGAGAGCTTTAAATAAGATTCAATAGAAAATATTTTAAAAGGCACAATTACAACACTGTGGTAGAATGGGCTCCTATGAGATATTAGCTATCTTTCCTCTTCATTTTCTGATGTTGTATGGTGGTAATTAGCCTAGTTGAGGCTTTAGATAGGCCTGTTTATAGTGACAGGAACAGGTGTCCTTCCTTCCCCTCAGTCTAAAATTAAAATGGCCTGATTTATGTCTGTTTGTGTAGTTAAACTTAGACCTATGTCTTAAATCTTACATATGTCATGCAACTTTACATAGATCTAAGGTCGGCTACAGTGAGTGACTCAACCAAATTTGTATATATTCTACATTATGTTATAGGTTATTGTATGGGTCATGAACAATGCATTGAACTACTTACTGTGCTTTGCATACCGATACTGTAATTTCACCAGTAGAGGTCATAGTACAAGAAGTACAAGAAAACTGACTAGCCCGCCTGTGCGCGGCTCTTCTAGTATTTACGGTCGTCGCTCCTTTTTGGTAATGTCAACAGCAAGGCAGATACTATAATCAGCAGCCGGGCGAAATGATTTGCCTCAATCCTCTTATTGCACTAAACGTAACTATATCTTCGTCAGATTCAAGTGAGATGCCATATAGCTAGTCATATTACTCGCCGCGGCAGCTAAAAGTTTAATCTGAATTCTGGTGAGTATTTACTGCTAGATTACTAGCTAACCTATCAGCCTAACGTTAGCATGCTAGCCAATTGGTACACTATGCCTGAATTTACGCTTTGTTGCTAGCTAATGTATTCTGAGCATGGAAATGAAATGTGTTTTGCATATTTTTAGGAAGCTACACAGCAAGCTTACTGGGCTTGGCGGTATATTCGTCAGTCGTGTAGTTAGTTAACTATCTAGTTCGCTAATGTCAGTTAACTAAAGTCCTCAGCTGTATCAGCTAACTACTGTAGCCACCGTCATCCCTGCCTGGCCTGCTAAAGACTAGGCTGTTGCCAGAGATGTCACCATCATTCTCTGTGTATTGTGTATTTGATGTTAGTTAAAAGCCCACAAGTGATCTGTATTGCGTTTAATGGGTGCAATACTTAAGTGTGGAAATACCATCACATGGGGACAGTTTGTATTGCCAGGGACACTGTACACAGTAGTGATGTGCAGGCAGAGAATAAAATGCATGTTTAGAACTGATCATTGATCACATGGTGCAAGAATTAATGCAGTCCGGTTAATAGTCCGGTTGCGGCCACAACTAGACCTCGTTTCAAATGTTCCAATAAATTATCTTATTTGTATGCCTAGCAATCAACAAATATCCCGGTATATTGTTTAAAACACGGTTTTACAAGTCTGTCACAAATAACAGCTCCAATAAACCCCTTATTGTGAACGAGAGAATTGTAGAATCATTACTATTTATAATTTTCAGTTCTTCTGACCCAAATGAACGAACTGAGTCGAAAGATTAGTTATTTTAAATTAAGGAGTCGAAAAAATCTGAGTTAATAAAAATAATCGTACTTCCTGTCACTAGAACACTGTCCTCTGCCAAGTTAGCCAATTAAGTTCAACTCCATGATTTATGATGGAGTTGAGCAGTTGGAAATCCTGCTCATGGAGTGGTGATTGAGCCCCACTCAGGCGCTCCAGTCTCTTACCAACTGCTCCGCTAAAAACCTCTAAATGCTCACAACTGTACTAAAGCAACAACTACAGGTAGGCAAAATAACCCAATCAAAACAGAAAGCTCCTTGAACATGGGAATATGCCAGGCCTATTGGGCCAAAATCATTTATGCCTGTATTGTATAGATAGTAGAACAAAAATGAACTAAACGTTTAAGAGAAGTTGTTTTGTTTATAAATACTTTTCTACAATGATGCACTTAGTTATCTACCAACCTCATTCCTGTCTTTTAGCATTTACACGTAGTAAGTGCGCCAAGGCCTTTTGTAGGGGAAGAACTCATTCTGATTGGCTGGGCCTGGCTCCCCGGTGGGTGGGCCTGTGCCCGCCTGTGCCCACCCATGGCTGAGCCTTTGCCCAGTCATGTGAAATCCATAGATTAGGGCCAAATGAATTCATTTCAATTGACTGATTTCCTTATATGAACTGTAACTCAGCAGAATCTTTGAAATTGTTGCATGTTGCTTTGATTTTTTTGTTCAGCATCGATGGGCTGCTGCATTGTTGGGCTGTCTTTTTATGAAGATTTTAAAAATGTGTCCTTGTGACACACAGCTCCACCTGAAAGAATGTAATGGATGGTTGCTCTGTTCTCTAAACAGAAGCAAGCAGTCTAGTTCAAGTTGCTCTTTACCCTATATGTAACTACTCTGGAATTCCACAATGGAATAATGGAGGGTGTGGCTCTCAAGATTAAGCAACTGTTTCTGTTCCTTCGTCTGTCGTCAATATCAGCTTGGCACACAGTTTCTGTACTTGAGGGATATAGGTAGATAAGTGCATAAGTTGAAGTCTGACAATGTGTACTGTAGGCTAGGCTAAGTCCTTTCTTGGGAGCACATACGTTTCAGTGGAAAACTGTTTTTAGTGACTACAATTTAACAACCAGATGGGAGGAGAAGGTGAAGTTTTTGTCTTGAAGCAGTGGATAGTATGTGCCTCTTTTGTCAGTGATATTGCTGCTACTCACTGTTTATTATCTTGGGATAGTCACTTATCTTGGGATAGTCACTTTATTACCTCGGCTAACCTGTACCCCCGCACATTGACTCGGTACCGGTACCCCCTGTATATAGCCTCGTTATTGTTATTTTATTGTGTTCGTTTTACTTTTTATTTAGTAAATATTTTCTTAATTATTTTTTAAACGGTATTGTTGGTTAAGGGCTTGTAAAGTAAGCATTTCACGGTAAGGTCCACACGTGTTGTATTCACTGCATGTGACAAAATTAGATTTGACTCATGTTGAAGTCTTGCTTGGCTTAATAGGGAACCAACAGTATTTCTGAAATGCTGATTCAGTGGAAATGGTGGATGACTAGTTCTCTATATAATGACACAGTGTTGCAGTATTTTCTCTTACATAAAAGTACCAGGTACTGACTGCTACAATATATTTGGAGACTTCCTTTTTTATTCCTCATATCTTTTCACGTGATATTAAATCTGTCATGGGATAAATACATAAGGGAACATGGGAGATTTGGTTCTTGGAGTCGAGGTTAATCTTTTTTATTTTTTTTATTTTTTTTTTACAGTTTTCAGAGTGAACTGGAGATGTCTAGCAGCACCCAGTTAAACATCCGACAGTGGACCACCAAGCATGTAGCCAAGTGGCTGAAGGACGAGGGCTTCTGCCACTATGTAGACCTGCTGTGCAACAAGCACCGTCTGGATGGCATGTCCTTACTCACCCTCAGCGAGTACGACCTACGCTCTCCCCCGCTTGAGCTCAAGGTGCTGGGGGACATCAAGAGGCTGATGGTGTCCCTCCGCAAGCTGCAGAAACAAAACTTGGACATCCTGGAGGAGCTGGGGGTCCCGTTCGACGGACACTCCCCTCAGGGTGGCGGTGGGGACTGGCACTGCAATGGAGACTCCAGTAGAGAGTGTGATAACTCTAACACAGACACTGCACCGGTTGGGGAGCAGTATCTTCAGTATACAAATGGGAAGTACAAGCATGGAGGGAGCAGGAGGCTGGACCCTGAGTACTGGAAGACGGCGCTTAGTGCCATCTATGTTGTGTTCGTTTTTGGATTTACCTCCTTCGTCATGGTGATCGTGCACGAGAGGGTGCCGGACATGCGCACCTACCCGCCCTTGCCAGACATTTTCTTAGACAGGTGGGTTGCTGTTCCCCACATCCTAAGTAATGTACATGTAGACCTGCTTGTGACTGTTCAGCAAACACCTCTGTTTTTCGAATGTTAACATAACTGATGCTGTGGTGATAACATTTTACTAGGGACCAAGCTGAATTTACGCTACTTAAATTTTTTCAATTTTAACTCTTGCGAGGCCTCCCGGGGGGCGCAGTGGTTAAGGGCGCTGTACTGCAGCGCCAACTGTGCCATCAGAGTCCCTGGGTTCGCCATCAGAGTCCCTGGGCGACGCACAATTGGCCTAGCGTCGTCCGGGTTAGGGAGGGCTTGGTCGGTAGGGATGTCCTTGTCTCATCGCGCACCAGCGACTCCTGTGGCGGGCCGGGCGCAGTGCGCGCTAACTATAAGGTTGCCAGGTGCACGGTGTACCCTCCGACACATTGGTGCGTCTGGCTTCCGGGTTGGATGCGCGCTGTGTTAAGAAGCAGTACGGCTGGTTGGGTTGTGTATCAGAGGACGCATGACTTTCAACCTTCGTCTCTCCCGAGCCCGTACGGGAGTTGTAGCGATGAGACAAGATAGTAGCTACTACAACAATTGGATACCACGAAATTGGGGAGAAAAAGGGGTAAACATTTTTATTTTTTAAAATAAATAAATAAATTTGAACTCTTGCTTGTTTTTGCAACGGTGTCCAGTGTTTCACCTATACAGGCATAGGGTGCCATTTGGGACACAACCATAGCCTATTCTGAAACTAAATAGCATGCCCTGTCATTAACAGTTTCTTGACTTCTCCTACTTTGAGTAGATTGCTTCCATGACCTTTTGTTCATGATGACTCACATTGCTCTTGACAATTTTAGTAATTTAGCAGACGCTCTTATCCGGAGCAACTGATAGTACTGAGTGCATACATTTTCATACTGGTCCCTCGTAGGAATGAACCCACAACCCTTGCTTTGCAAGCATCATGCTCAACCAACTGAGCCACACAGGACTTGAATGTCCAGCTTGTTCTAACTGAGAGTGTAATTGGATTTGCTCATGGTGTGAAAATGTTTCAGATTACTGTTGGCAAGATGAGTGGGCTTGTTTTTTGGTATGTTTCCACACTACATTCCTTCCAGCTATAGCATTTCTTAATATTATTCAGTTCCTTTGGCTTTCATGCCTCATGATTGAGTATTGCTCTGTTCAAGTAGACTGTGATTTTGCTGTGATCTGATAGGAGTGTCAGTGGGCTGGGAATATATGTAGCACACAGGAGGACATTTTTCTCTGTTAAGATCATTTGTTTTTAAAATTCTGAGCCAAATGTAAAATGTTCTCCGTGCTAGAGGCGTCACCACATACCCCGGTTTGATTCCAGGCTGTATCACAACCGGCCGTGATTGGGAGTCCCATAGGGCGGCACACAATTGGCCCAGAGTTGTTAGGGTTTGGCCGGGGTAGGCTGTCATTGTAAATAAGAATTTATTCTTAACTGGCTTGCCTAGTTAATAAAAGTTCAATAAAATAAACAATTAAATGAGAAAGCAGCAACTAGGCTAAATGTAGCCCTAGGTTCCCTGCGTTTATCATCTGACTGGCAGGTTGTCATACCTGACATAAGCCTCTATCTTAATGCAATCGAGAGGTGGCTTGCTGTTTGCCTTAACCTCATGTAGGTTTGTCAGGTGTGTTTTTCCAGTTGCACTGGATTAGGCTTGCAGATTGCATCTACTAGGCTGTTTTGTTTTTCCAATGAAGTCATATTGAATGTTGATAGCATAATATTCTTCATTATATTATTATTATTATTATTATTATTATTATTATTATTGGCTATTATCTGTTAATGGTTGTGATACTTCATAAACATTAGCCAAGCCTGGGAAAATAATCAAAATGCTCAATACCAGGCAGCTTGTATTTAAGTAGATTAGCCAATAAACATTTCTTTCTCTTAACAGTGTACCTAGAATACCATGGGCCTTTGCCATGGCAGAGGCATGTGGAGTGATCCTGTGTAATATCTGGCTGCTAGTTCTGCTGCTGCACAAGCACAGGTAGAGTACTGGCTACTGACTGGTCCATAGGAAAATATGTTCGTCACACCTATAGCCTAGACATTATTTAAACTAGTATCTCGAATTTCACCATGAAATGAATAGAATTGTAAAATGTTTAACTCGTCCAGGGTTTAAAAAAAAGAAGTTTTTACTTCTCCTTAGGGACACCCACCCGTTCCATTTATTTGAACTATTCCAGAACTAGCACACCACATTAAAATGATCAACTAATTATTATGCCTTTTGACTACTTGAATCAGTGAGTTAGTTCAGGGTTACAACAAAGTTGTGAAACTTGCGGGGGTCCCAGAGGAGAGGTTTGAAAACCACTGGTCTAGTTCATGTGTAACGTCTGCTCTGCTGAAGGTCAGTTCTGCTGCGGCGCCTGTGCAGCCTCATGGGGACAGTGTTCATGCTGCGCTGCGTCACCATGTTCGTCACCTCTCTGTCAGTGCCAGGACAGCACCTGCAGTGCTCAGGAAAGGTACTACAGCTCCATGCACATGCGCGCACACACACACACACACACACACATCAGCATTTCCTCCAGGTTGAGGATGATCATTTCCTCCAGGTTGAGGATGATCTCATCATTACACACACACACACACACACACACACACACACACACACACACACACACACACACACACACACACACACACACACACACACACACACACACACACACACACACACACACACACACACACACACATCAGCATTTCCTCCAGGTTGAGGATGATCTCATCATTACACACACACACACACACACACACACACACACACACACACACACACACACACACACACACACACACACACACACACACACACACACACACACACACACACACACACACACACACACACACACACACACACATCAGCATTTCCTCCAGGTTGAGGATGATCTCATAATAACACACACACACACACACACACACACACACACACACACACACACACACACACACACACACACACACACACACACACACACACACACACACACACACACACACACACACATCAGCATTTCCTCCAGGTTGAGGATGATCTCATAATTACACACACACACACACACACACACACACACACACACACACACACACACACACACACACACACACACACACATCAGCATTTCCTCCAGGTTGAGGATGATCTCATAACACACACACACACACACACACACACACACACACACACATCAGCATTTCCTCCAGGTTGAGGATGATCTCATCATAACACACACACGTGTAGCTTTTTATAGATACAATCTGGCCGCACTGTACAAACACTATGGGTAGCAATTTTCTTTCTTCTCACGAGAGGGTAAAATCTTAATAGTGACACTTAACTTCTCTTTCCCTGAGATTTATGGTGACATGTGGGCAAAACTGCATCGAGCTCTGGCCATCTGGAGTGGATTTGGAATGTCTCTCACAGGTGTCCACACATGTGGTGACTACATGTTCAGCGGTCACACAGTGGTCATCACCATGCTCAACTTCTTTGTGACAGAATGTAAGTGTTCCATATCATTTTACTGTTACTTTCACTGTCACCTGTTGCAGACAATAATTGTAATTGACTGTAAGTAGGAAGAACTTATGTACATCATGTGTTGTCCCTTTGCTGCCATCATGTGTCCATTAGCTGTAACTGCATGAAGGGCATCAAGACCGGACCACTTATATAATAATATATTCCAATTTACCTGATGCTTTTGTCCAAAGCGACTTAGTCATGCATGCATACATTTTCCGTATGGGTGACCCCAGTGGGAATCAGATCCACGATCCTGTCGTTGCAAGCACCATGCTCTACCAACTGAGCCACTGACAGATTTTAAACTGTTTTATAGCAGCATGTGCGCTAACGAAGACCAGAAGGAGAGCACACATACCACCTATTTTAAAGTCCCTAAATTTGTTGCCTGCTAGTTTTATAGTTAATTTTCAAATGTTTTTAAAGCTTTTCAAAGAACTACTTGGCCATGCACCCGAATACGTGTATGATATCCTTTTAAGATATGTGTCCAGTCGGTCTGGCCTTTTAGTTGTTCCAAAGTTCAGGCTGCCATTAGCCATTATGGTCCTGGCCTTTAGAACAGCCTACCGGAGGAGAGGGGCCTCAGAAACTGTAACTTTTTTACTGTATAATCTTTTTAGCCGTGCTTTTACTTTGTGTGCTTTTAGCCATACTATTTGATCACATTCTATACATTTGATTTATTTCAAATTATTTTAATTAATTCGTCTCATGTCCACTGTTAATTTATTATTGTTTTACTATTTAGAATTTCTCATTTTAGAAAATGTATTAGGTTTTTAATGTTCTCACTTTTGTTTTATTTGTTAAGCACTTTGAAATGCATCCTCTGTGAGAAATGTTCTCTATAGGTGCTTCAACACCTGCATTGCTTGCTGTTTGGGGTTTTAGGCTGGGTTTCTGTACAGCACTTTGAGATATCAGCTGATGTATGAAGGGCTATATAAATAAATTTGATTTGATATAAATTAAGTTTGACTGATTTGAAAATCGCATACAGATAATGGGTCTACACTGAGACCAGAATCAATAAAGATGTAGTGCACTATGTAAGGGAATAGGGTGTCATTTGGGACACAACCTGAGTTTTAACATGACTGAAATTCAACTTTCTAACTCATCAATTTGCTGCTTTTATGTGTACATCAACAGACACACCAAGGGGTTGGAACTTCATCCACACCTTATCGTGGGTCCTAAACTTGTTTGGGATCTTCTTTATCCTGGCGGCCCATGAACACTACTCCATCGACGTCTTCATAGCTTTCTACATCACAACCAGGCTTTTCCTGTACTACCACACGCTGGCTAACACCAGGGCCTACCAGCAGAGTCGCAGGGCCCGCATCTGGTTCCCCATGTTCTCCTTCTTCGAATGCAACGTCAACGGCCCTGTGCCCAACGAGTACGGCTGGCCCTTCTCTAAACCCGCCATGATCAGGAGGATGATTGGGTACTAGGTGGTAAAGGACACCTGTCTGCGACGCAGCCAGAAGAACATTGATCTCATCTAATAGACACTACTGGTGACTTTGAGCCCTGTCGTGCTATTTTTGCTACTGCCCCCTGAAAGAAGTTGCTAACTGTGGTTATGTGATATCAACTTTATATTCCAATATCTACAAGCGATTGCTAACTGAGATGGCTTGTGGGATCCTATTGGTGCCATGGTGTGACCGGGTACAGACAGAGACTCTTCATATTCTGTCCCATGTCAGCCTGTTAAAAGGGATTAAAGTAAGGCTTGTGTCTAAATTGACAACCTATTCCTCATGTAATGCACTACTTTTGACCAGGGCACATAAGGCTCTGATCAAAAGTGGTGCACTACATAGGGAATAGGGTGCCATTTGGGACTCATCCTTTCATCAATTTTCTCTCTTCATTTGAAAAGGGATAAGTAAAAAAAAAAAAAAATTATCCCACAACTTTTGCCACAAGATCAATAATCTGGTTACAGATATGTATGTGCTTTAGTCAGTGCCTCTTCTGTTGTTACGGTATACATTCTGTTTATGGCATGACGACAAACTCGACAGAGGAGTTAGTCAATTCCTCTTCTGTTGTTACGGTATACATTATGTTTATGGCATGACGACAAACTCGACAGAGGAGTTGACTAAAGCACAAACTGATCTGCTACTACCAGGCTACCATTTCAATGCTTAAGGGCTCAGACACACCAATAGGGTTTGCTGGTCGGGAGTAGTTAGCACCTCTGAACATAATTTGCTAAACCAAGTGCACACTCATTTTACATGTAGAATTGCTTGAAAAATGTGAATGATCTGCAGACTAACGCTACATGCACATGTGTTGCAATGTGTGTGAGCCTTAAAAGCTCTTGCAATCTGTTAGATAATGGGGGAACAGCAAGTTAGAGGTTTGGGGAAACATAAAAGCAGAATTCTCAGGCAGCCTATTGTAACCAAACACATTATTTTAAGTCAGTAAAGTTTGTTGAAATCTAAAATTCAACAGCGTTAGTGAAATAGGCTATTGTGTGTTCACTAGATATCCTGAGAAGTTAGGGCACTTTTCATAATATTATTGACATGTTTCTTTCAATGTTTTATCTGGACTCTAGTTCTAATACAAGTATGGACCACCTTAAAGGCAATATCGAAACGTCACAGATGATACTGTTGCTAAATTTATGTATAGCAATATCATAGTTCAAGATGTTGTGACCGGTCTTGTTACTTGTTTGCCATTGTTTCTTTAGGTAGTGTGTAAAGCTTCTGCATTCCTTAAGACACTACTGTGGTTTTGACAGTATTACTAGAATGCTGATTGAGTCATTCATGGCTCATTTTGAAATGAACTGTTTTGGTTTCCTTTATAATATTTGTATTGTTCAGTTATTATCCTGCCTTGTCCTAACTAGACCTTACCGTAACCAGGGTCGTTACTTAGGAGATCGCAAAAAGCAGCCAAAACTATGGAATGGAAAACGGTGAACAATTGTTTTAAATACCATTCCATTTGCCAATAGCTTTAGTTGTTATAGTAACATTGTCTGTGTAAGTAATGCATATCTCAAATATTGAATTTTTTTGAGTTTTGTACTAGCTTGTAATTTAGTAATTGACCAAGATTCACGATAAAAATAACATACAAGGATATCTACAAAGTAATTGGGGGAAAAAAATGTATTTTTACTTCTTCCATAGATCCCTTGGACTTACTTTTGACTGCATCTTAATTTATTTCATTTGGTATATGTAAATAAATAAAAATTAAAATAGGTATTTGATGTACTAAAAGGTTATTGCAACATGCACTTAAGCAGGAATATGTTTACAGTTGTGCGGAACTATATTTGTTTGAAACACAATGTGCTTTTATGTATAGGATTTATTTCAGAATCACCCTTTCACCCAAATAATTGAAAACAAAGGCAAAGCATCACAAAGTCCCCCACAGTAACTCAAAATCAGGTCTGAAACTGCCAGTGATGGTATTGGTTACAACCCACTTAGTACATATTTGTAAAACAATGCAGTATTACTTCCCACTGGGCACAAACGCGAGTTCAACATCTAGTTATGATTTACATTTGATTGTGTCGTCGACTAACATGAAATTATACAACACGTTTATACACTACGTTTGATAACATTTTGCAAATCCAATCAGTTTTCCACGGTGATTCAACATCATCACATTTGAATGTTTTTATTGAAATGGCATAGAAACAATGTTGTATCAATCCGTTTGAGTCCAGTGGGTTTTGTCCAATATCCATCCCAGCATGTTTTATTTTGAATTTCAACTGTGGAATAGTTACTTGTACTACTTGGCCTAGTTCGTAACCCGTTACTAGTTGAGTCTTTACCCCCCCCCCCCACACCTTTCTTCTAATTCCAACTAGTTCCTAATGCATAAATCTTTTGTTTTGAGTAATGCCAGCTCGTGTGCATGCTAGCTAGGTAGCTAGCTGCAAATTCATAGTTTTCTGCTAAGATGTTAGATACATACTTATGAATGATGGCTTTTCTCTCTTTAATTTGTTCTTAGTTGTCACTTTTAACCCCTCTAATAAAATGTTACTAATCCTTATCACCGGTGTGGTTATAGCGGTATGTTACTTATCTTCAAGATACAGTAATTGACTTGTAATGAAAATGTAGCAATATCAGCCAGTGTGGTTGTATTGGGTTAATCAATAATGTCCTGCAAATGACAAATGTCTTTACCATCATTAAACAGTAGAAATCAAGGGTCTGTCGTCTTGGATGTGATTCTTCAATCGAGCTGGGTTTGTGAGTGAGAGTAGGGTGAAATTGCCCCTAGATACTGATCTTGGATCAGTTTCTCATTTCCCCCACTAATGATTAAGGTTAGTATTGGGAAGGGGAAACTGATCCAAGAACTGTACTTAGTGAAAAGTCACACGGGGGCCCTCTATGTGTGTGTGCAAGGCAGTAACTCAGTTAGCTACACGATTAGAAGACATGGTGACACATTATCTGCAGGAGATAGTCAGAGTGCAGTGGATTAAAGCGGATTCTGGGAATTCGCTCAGAGCTATTCTGAGCAGTTTACATTTTGGAAATCCCTCCCAGTTCATGGTCACGGTTCCTATTGTGACTGAGGTCCAGAGTCTAAGCATGGATTTAGCATACTAACATGACTGAGTTTACATGTCAGGTCTCTGCTAGGAATAAAAGCATGTGTTCATCCTGATCCTGAGCTTAGTTAATGTCACTTCAGGTCAAGTTATCTTACTTCTCTGACGGTCAAAGTGCTGATTCAGTGTAACACTGTGCAGTGTTTAGTTAGCTACAACACCTGTTTCTGTTTTGACCACTAGAAGAGTTTTCCCATAACACTCATCAAGATAGTTTGCTACTGTAACAGTATAGCTTCTGTCCCTCTCCTCGCCCCAACACATCAACCACAGTACCTCACGAAGCATCTTACCCATCGCGCCACAAAAGCCTCAGGCCCTTGCAGAGCAACTACTTCTAGGTCTCAGAGCGAGTGACGTCACCGACTGAAACACTATTAGCGCGCAACACCGCTAACTAGCTAGCCATTTCACATCGGCCACACTAGCACAGATGTCATTCTCAAAGAAAATGTTTAATTTGTGATCTCACATCTACTCTAATTCCTTGCCTTGCAGAATGCTGGTCATTTAGCCAGATATCTAACGTTAGTTCAGGTTTCTTGAAGTGTTTTTTCATTTTTTTATTTCACCTTTATTTAACCAGGTGGGCAAGCTGAGAACAAGTTCTCATTTACAATTGCGACCTGGCCAAGATAAAGCAAAGCAGTTAGACACATACAACGACACAGAGTTACACATGGAGTAAAACAAACATACAGTCAATAATACAGTAGAAACAAGTCTATATACGATGTGACCAAATGAGGTGAGATAAGGGAGGTAAAGGCAACAAAAAAAAGGCCATGGTGGCAAAGTAAATACAATATAGCAAGTAAAACACTGGAATGGTAGATTTGCAGTGGAAGAATGTGTAAAGTAGAAATAAAAATAATGGGGTGCAAAGGAGCTAAATAAATTAAATAAATACAGTAGGGAAAGAGGTAGTTGTTTGGGCTAAATTATCGGTTGGCTATGTACAGGTGCAGTAATCTGTGAGCTGCTCTGACAGCTGGTGCTTAAAGCTAGTGAGGAGATAAGTGTTTCCAGTTTCAGAGATTTTTGTAGTTCGTTCCAGTCATTGGCAGCAGAGAACTGGAAGGAGAGGCGGCCAAAGAAATAATTGGTTTTGGGGGTGACCAGAGAGATATACCTGCTGGAGCGCGTGCTACAGGTGGGTGATGCTATGGTGACCAGCGACCTGAGATAAGGGGGACTTTACCTAGCAGGGTCTTGTAGATGACATGGAGCCAGTGGGTTTGGCGATGAGTACGAAGCGGGGACCAGCCAACGAGAGCGTACAGGTCGCAATGGTGGGTAGTATATGGGGCTTTGGTGACAACGGATGGCACTGTGATAGACTGCACCCAATTTGTTGAGTAGAGTGTTGGAGGCTATTTTGTAAATGACATCGCCGAAGTCGAGGATTGGTAGGATGGTCAGTTTTACAAGGGTATGTTTGGCACCACCGCTAACTAGCTAGCCATTTCACATCCGTTACACTGGCAATGGAAACATGGCTTAAAGATATTGTAACGACCCTGGGTTTATAAGCGCGGAAATCGACTCTGCCGCACGGCCATGCTTTTGCGGCACAGTCGATAGCCCCTGCTGTTTCATTACAATACGGTTCTGGGGCTACATATTAAGCCAAGCGCCGTGGTTGCTATGGTGAGGATAAAGACTGCTTCCAGTTGCCAGATTAATTATTCGTGAAGACAATTGCATTAAGTTAATAAATACATTAACCTGCAAGTGTTTTTGTTTTGTATTAACTTAATGCTCAAATACGGACTTAAAAATAATCAAATTAACGCATAACTCAGGTCATCCTACTTTGTTCTAGACAGGCAAAGAAACGAGCAGCTACATTTACAGGGACCTGAGGGTTGTTTTGTTGTTGCGGTTTCTCCATGAAGATAGTTAGAGGACGCAACATTGTATCTGTCTCATTGTTGCGTCTGTGAGAGTATGAGCAGTGCCACAGAGTTTCTAAATCCAGAGGCGCAACATCGTGAGACTTGCAAACAGACCAGGCTGGGGTTTGAAAAGTCAGTGAGAGAAGTGAGAAATTCTTCCTTCGTTGTTAATTTTCTCTAAATCTAAAGACAACCTAGATTTGAGCCAATTTCTTAAGTAGTTAAACATGTTATTACTCCAACCTTGTCAAAGTGACAAACTAACACATTTTAATGTAAGTCAAAGACAACTTTATATCGAAAGAGTGCCTTTGATTTGACGGCCTGTTTATGCACAGTTCTGTGTCGTCTCATCGTTAGACTTGATGCCGTGTTTCTACGTATGAGCTTAGCTAGCCAAGTGTGAGTGGGATTTCTATTGGAGAAGCAGTTTTAGCCTATCTTCATACTGTACTGTCTTTGGCAGTGCCATAGAGCCCATCTCCATTTTGAAGTAGTCCCATTTTCTTCTACTACTTCTATGAGTTGCCAAACAAACTGAAAGGGTGCATACTGCCACCTGGAGTGTGTTTCAACAGGTATAAAAGTCAAGGTTGGCGATTTACAGCCACAAGTATAATTCATTGGCTGATCCCTCCTGTTGACATGGAAGTAATTATGTGAACCTTCCATAACCTATATGACGTTCCACCAAGTTGACTACTTCAAAATGGTGAAAGTCCTCAATAGTGCTGCCCATGCTAAAATGGGTTTTTGGGCACTAGAGTCAAAGATGGTGGATGAATTAAGACAGTTCACTCAGGCTGTTTAGCACGGGAAAAAATGGTCAGTTTCTGTCTACTTTAGGAGGGGTTGGCTCTCCCAAAGACACCATCAATACGATAACTGCTGGGTCTGGTCTACTTAGTTCATTCACTTCCATTGAAATAGAAATTGAAGGAGTGGGATGTCTCCCTGCCTCTTCTAGAGACCTCTATCTATCTCTATGGGTTTCTCCTTCATCGCCCTCCAGCTGGACAGGACTGTATCGCGACGCGGTGTCAGAAACAGCTTGAAAACAAGTCAAACCAACTATCTGCACCAACGCAAAGCTCCAAGCAACTGAGGTGAAGTTATAATATTCCTGCAAAATGTAGCTACAGTAGCTAAGTAACGTTAGGCCTAAATGTCAGCCTTTTTTCTAGTTACAGTAGCTAACGTTCGGTGTCTTTTTGGGCTAACGTTAGCAAGCTAGCCAAAGAGCCATTAGCTAAAGTCAAGACGGGGACATGGCCAGCCAGGATCCAGCGAAGAGAAACGTGTAGCCAGCTAGCTAAAGTTTGGTCCCTTGTCAAGGATAAAGGCAAGTCATGGTCGTTGACGACATTGTAAATGTGCTTTTAATTTTTTATTCAACAATTTGATCCCTGTCTGTGATAGTTTGTTAGTTAGCTAACGTTAGCTTGACTTTCATCAAACAAGCCGCCACTGTCAGTCATTGGAATGATCTAGGCAAGACAATGCAGAGACGTAGGAGTGCTAATATCGATGTCAAGATGGCTGCTGCTTGTGGATAATCATGTTCTTCAAAGCTTCACCTGTGTAGATTTGTTTTTTTCTAGTTGAGAACAAGTTCTCATTTGCAACTGCGACCTGGCCAAGATAAAGCAAAGCAGTTCGACACATACAACAACGTGGAGTTACACATGGAATAAACAAACAATCAAAATTACAGTAGATAAATCTATATACAGCATGTGCAAATGAGGTAGGATAAGAGAGGTACTGCAATAAATAGGCCATAGTGGCGAAGTAATTACAATATAGCAATTAAACACTGGAATGGTAGGATGTACAGAAGATGAATGTGCAAGTAGAGATACTGGGGTGCGAAGGAGCAAGATAAATACAGTATGGGGATGAAGTAGATTGGATGAGCTGCTCTAACAGCTGGGCTTAAAGCTAGTGGGGGAGGTAAGAGTCTCCAGCTTCAGAGATTTTTGCAGTGCGTTCCAGTCTTTGGCAGCAGAGAACTGGAAGGAGAGGCGGCCAAACGAGGAATTGGCTTTGGGGGTGACCAGTGAGATATACCTGTTGGAGCGCATGCTGCTATGGTGACCAGTGAGCTGAGATAAGGCTGGGTTTTACCTAGCAGAGACTTGTAGATGACCTGGAGCCAGTGGGTTTGACGACGAGTATGAGGCGATGGCCAGCCAATGAGAGCGTACAGGTCGCAGTGGTGGGTAATATGTGGCTTTGGTGACAAAACGGATGGCACTGAAAAACTGCTCCAATATGTTGAGTAGAGTGTTGGAGGCTATTTTGTGGATGACCTCGCCGAAGTCGAGGATTGGTAGGATGGGCAGTTTTACGAGGGTATGTTTGGCTGCATGAGTGAAGGAGGCTTTGTTGTGAAATAGGAAGCCAATTCTAGATTTAATTTTGATTGGAGATGCTTAATGTGAGTCTGGAAGGAGAGTTTACAGTCTAACCAGACACCTAGGTAGTTGTCAAAATATTCTAAGTCAGGGCTGTCCAGAGTGGTGATGCTGAACGGACGGGCAGTGATCAGTTGAAGAGCATGCACTTAGTTTTACTTGCATTTAAGAGCAGTTGGAGGACACGGAAGGAGAGTTGTATGGCATTGAAGCTCGCCTGGAGGTTATGTGGTTGTAGGCCCGGCAATATCCCTTCAATTGTTTGCAAGGTCCTATGCTGAGATGATCATAAATTCCCTATCTAATCATTTACTGGGTGGTGGATTATACTGCCACTAGTCAATCAGTGATGACAAGCAAACAGCAACATGCATGTTGTGGCAATACCATCTTTGTCATATACTTGCTGCAATAGAGCTCGCCAGCTTGTTGTCCTAAAACCCAGAAATTAGTTATCTGGTTGGTTCAGCAATCCCTATGGGGAAAGAATAGGGTTTTGGGATAAATGCTGAAATAATGCCTGCTGTTGCCTGGAAACCCAACATTGAATTCTATGTTGGGCAGAATTTACCTCTACAAGCCAGAATGTTGAATGAAATTACATTTTAATGTACTTTACCGGTTGTCTGTGTATTTTGGTGGTAGGGATGTGAGCCAATATATCCACAGGAAAGTAGGATTACATCAACTTTTCAAAGTGCTGGTAGTGTGTTCAGATTTCTATTACCTGAAGCATGCACACAACATACAAATACATGCATACTTACAAAGCTCTTGCATGTGTTTTACATGGTTCTGCACATGCTTCAGGTGATACAAATTATCAAGTACTACCAGTGCTTTGAAAAGTTAATGTAATTATACTTTCCTGTGGATATATCGACCCACATTATTACCCCCAAAAGGACCAACTGCACAGACAACCGGTAAAGTACTTCAAAATATAATTTTATTCAGCATTGTAGTATGTAGAGGTCACGAGAGGAAACTTTCCTCATTCAAATGCTAATTTCTGCCAGACATAGAATTCAATGCAATTCTACGTCAAGGTTTCCAAGCAAGGTCTGTACTTTACAGACAGGAGCTTTTGTATTTTTTTCTAGTAGATAGGCTACTGTCAGTCAATTAACATGAATTTTATGAATTATGAAGCCTTTGTACTTTCTTTGTTACATAAATGCTTTAAAATGTACAAAGTGACGTTAATCTTCATCAGCTATCTCATAGAACAAAACATATAAGATCTCCTTAAGTCTGTTTACCACAGACCTTATTTTTAGTGTTTATACAAAAAATCTACAAAAATGGTATTTATTTCCCCATAGGCTTTGTCCAAAGAACCATGGCGGAGTTGGTGCCTACAAAAAGGCACCATTACTATTTCACTCTATAGGCTACATGCTGAACTCAGTCAGTAGTACTACAATAGCTAGATTTCTCATCTTCCATTTTTCTTGGCACAGGTGTAATGGCAGTGCCTCCATCATATGGTGACCTTGGCAAATCTGCAAAGGACATCTTCAACAAAGGATATGGTAAATGTCTTAACTGGTTGGTTTACCCCTGTAGAAATAACGAGAGTGACAAACATATATGTAACAGGGACCTCTTGTGACAGCTTGAACATGAAGCATCACTTTGGCCTCTCTTACGCGCTAATAGGCTAGTGGCCGTTCCTTAAAAAGGGCTTTAGTTTTTGACATACCTAACCGAGGTATAACAAAGCATATCTCTAAGGTCTCCCATATATGAAATGGGTGGTTGTGTAAAAATATTTTACTGCAAAAGTGGTTAAATGTATAGATATTGTGACACCCCCTTAACACAAACAGTGCAGGGGGGATACAAATGGTAAATGATCTGTCCTTCATACAGTACACCTATAAACAGCATTAGGATATGTTAAAGCATTTTGGAAATATAAACCCACAGATGCAATAAGCAGAAATATCAACTATGAATATTTATGATGAATGTAAACTTCGCTTTTTGGTAGCTGTTCAATAGAGGACTTTCCAAAGTTGTTCTCATTCAGTGCTGTAAGGTACTGCGTGACAAAAATGCATAAAGTTACACATGTATCTTTATGTTGTAGTTATTGTAATCGGCTCTAAGGCAAGTGGGGTCAGACACAATATATACACTGCTCATAAAAATAAAGGGAACACTTAAACAACACAATGTAACTCCAAGTCAATCACACTTCTGTGAATCAAACTGTCCACTTAGGAAGCAACACTGATTGACAATACATTTCACATGCTGTTGTGCAAATGGAATAGACAACAGGTGGATATTATAGGCAATTAGCAAGACACCCCCAATAAAGGAGTGGTTCTGCAGGTGATAACCACAGACCACTTCTCAGTTCCTAAGCTTCCTGGGTGATGTTTTGGTCACTTTTGAATGCTGGCGGTGCTTTCACTCTAGTGGTAGCATGAGACGGAGTCTACAACCCACACAAGTGGGTCAGGTAGTGCAGCTCATCCAGGATGGCACATCAATGCGAGCTGTGGCAAGAAGGTTTGCTGTGTCTGTCAGCATAGTGTCCAGAGCATTGAGGCGCTACCAGGAGACAGGCCAGTACATCAGGAGACGTGGAGGAGGGCAACAACCCAGCAGCAGGACCGCTACCTCCGCCTTTGTGCAAGGAGGAGCACTGCCAGAGCCCTGCAAAATGGCCTCCAGCAGGCCACAAATGTGCATGTATCTGCTCAAACGGTCAGAAACAGACTCCATGAGGGTGGTATGAGGGCCCAACGTCCACAGGTGGGGGTTGTGCTTACAGCCCAACACCGTGCAGGACAGTTGGCATTTGCCAGAGAACACCAAGATTGGCAAATTCGCCACTGGCGCCCTGTGCTCTTCACAGATGAAAGCAGGTTCACACTGAGCACATGTGGCTGACGTGACAGAGTCTGGAGACGCAGTGGAGAACGTTCTGCTGCCTGCAACATCCTCCAGCATGACCGGTTTAGTGGTGGGTCAGTCATGGTGTGGGGTGGCATTTCTTTGGGGGGCCGCACAGACCTCCATGTGCTCGCCAGAGGTAGCCTGACTGCCACTAGGTACCAAGAAGAGATCCTCAGTGAAATTTGCTCAGTGCTGGAATTTTTCCGAAGGAACGTTGGGCAGAATTCCTGTGGAATGCTTTCGACGACTTGAGACTGTTCTAAGGGAAAAAGGGGTGCAACTCAATATTAGGAAGGTGTTCCTAATGTTTTGTACACACAGTTAAGACTCTGGTCACAAACATGAAATTGAATTGAGCAATATACCACATTACATCTTACTAGTAATACATTTCTTGTTTTAGAAACATTTTTACAAAGCATGCTCATTTGTTATTTGTGTTTTTAGCTGTAACAATGGCAGAAAAATATTTTTTCTTCATTTCTGAGTGGCTGGTAGATTTTTATTTTATCTACTTGCCACCGTAACAAAGTTAATTTCCCACCCTGGATGCAACCAGACATGACAAGCTACAACCATGTTTACAGGTCTGAGTTTCAAAGTTTTGTCAAGTGGTGTGATGAGCACCACCTCATCCTCAATGTAAAGAAAACAGAGGAGCTGGTGTTTGACCCCAAATCTTGTCTGTGACCACGTGCCTGTGGTTGTCTACAAAGCCAACATAGCACAGGTTAGTTCGTACAAGTACCTGAGTGTACACATGGACAATGTGCTGAGCTGGAAGGTTCAAGTAGTGTCTGCTGCAGAGTACAACAACGACTCTATTTCCTACGGTGACTCAGGGTTTTGGAGATGACCAGAAAAGAATGCTCCTGTTCTACCATGCAGTCATAGAGTATCCTGATATATGGCGTCCGTCTGGTTTGGCAATTTATCAGTCCAACTGAAATCCCACCTGGTACAAACTGCCATGAATGTAATGGGCGTGAGGCAACATCCTTCCCTGCAGACTATTTCTGAACCGACCATTACCAGACCAGTGCAGAAAGTGATTTCAGATCCCTCCCATGTACTTCACTCTGAGTATCAAGCAGACACAATAAGGTCCCTACATGTAAGCTGAACAGGTATAAGCACTCCCTCATTCCCATGTCCATCAAATACCTAAACAGTAATAGGTAAAATTATGAGCTTGCTTAGTACAATACTGACAGAATAAGGGAATGTGCAAAGTATTATGTATGTGGCTATATGAGAAGTGTATGATAAGGGAAATGTGCAATTTATATTGTGTGTAATGTACAGTGTTTATTTTGTATACAGCAGTAATGCGTGTCTACTGTCTTAAGACAATTTTCTCCTATCCTAAGTGACTAAGGCAGGTGTTCACTACAATGAACCAACACAACCTGACACTCATTGTCAGGTTGTGACTCATTGTCACAAAATGCCATCAACTTAGTGGGCCATCACATGTCATATGAATTGCACCTCTCCAAGAATTGTCCTCCCATCCTATATGCAAAACCTTAAACAGGAAGTACCTGTGTTAAGGACTGTTTTAACATTGGTCTGACCAATCAGAATCTACGCTTGAAGATTGTTTTGATCATGCGGACTGGGAGGTGTTCCGGGTTGCCTCTTAGACAAGTATTGAAGTATACACTCACTCGGACTGGGTTCATCAGGAAGTGTATTGAGGATGTTGTTTCCTCTATGACGATTTAGAATTTATCCAAACCAATTCAATGGGCCAGACACAAGAAGTATGTGCCAGGGACTTAAGACAATCACGGATTAAAAAGGGAAAGCCAGCCACGTTGCGGACACCGCCAGCTTTCTCCCGGACTAGCTAAACACCTTTGCCCGCTTCGAGGAAAACACTGAGCTACTGACGCAGGGACACCACTGCTCACGAGGACTGTAAAGCTCTCGTTGTCCGTGGCCGACGTGAGTAAGATATTTAAGCATGTTAACCCTGAAGACTTTCGGCCTAGATGGCATCCAAAGCAGTGTCCTCCGAGCATGTGCAAACCAGCTGGCTGGAGTGTTTACGGACATATTCAATCTCTCCCTATCCAAGTCTCTCACTTGCTTCAAAAGATGTCTACCAGTGTTCTTGTACCTAAGAAAGTTAACCTATCTGGACAGCCGACACCCTAGTCCCGCTACATTTTGAATACCGCCCCAACAGATTTATTGATGGTGCAATCGACATGGCACTGCACACTGTCCTAGCCCATATTGACAAGAGGAATGTCTATGTCAGAGTGCTGTTCATGGACTACAGCTCAGCCTAGTGCTCTCCAAGCTGTTGTGACTTTTGGCTAATTAATATTCTAGATAATTTACTGATGAATTATTCCAGCAATTAATCAGATTTTATTTGATACATTTATTTATCCTGAGGGGCATCTACAAGGGTTGGATATCAAGTAAAAGTTTATTTGTCATGTGTGCCAAATACAACTGGTGTAGACCTTACAGTGAAATGCTTACTTACAGGCCCTAAAAAACAGTGCAATTTTTAAGTAAAAATGAGGTATTAGGTGAACAATAGATGAATAAGGAAATAAAAAAACAACAGTAAAAAGAGTGGCGAGGCTATATATACAGGCACCGGTTGGTCGGGCTAATTGAGGTAGTATGTGAACTCAGCAAAAAAACATCATCTCTGCATTTATTTTCAGCAAACTTAACATGTGTAAATAGTTGTATGAACATAAGATCCAACAACTGAGACACAAACTGAACAAGTTCCACAGAAATGTGACTAACAGAAATGGAATAATGTGTCGCTGAACAAAGGGGAGGTTCAAAAGTAACAGTCATTATCTGGTGTGACCACCAGCTGCATTTACTACTGCAGTGCATCTCCTCCTCATAGACTGCACCAGATGTGCCTGTTCTTGCTGTGAGATGTCACCCCACTCTTCCACCAAGGCACCTGCAAGTTCCTGGACATTTCTGGGGAGAATGGCCCTAGCCCTCACCCTCCGATTCCAACACGTCCCAGACGTGCTCAATGGGATTGAGATCTGGGCTCTTTGCTGGCCATGGCAGAACACTAACATTCCTGTCTTGCAGGAAATCACACAGAATGAGCAGTATGGATGGTGTCATTGTCATGCTGGAGGGTCATGTCAGGATGAGCCTGCAGGAAGGGTACCATATGAGGGAGGTGGATGTCTTCCCTGTACGCACAGCATTGACATTACCTGCAATGACGACAAGCTCAGTCCGATGATGCTGTGACACACCGCCCCAGACCATGACGGACCCTCCCACCTCCAAATTGATCCCGCTCCAGATTACAGGCCTCGGTGTAACGCTCATTCCTTCGACAATGAACACGAATCATATCATCACTCCTGGTGAGACAAAACCACGACTCGTCAGTGAAGAGCACTTTTTGCCAGTCCTGTCTTGTCCAGCGACAGTGGGTTTGTGCCCATAGGCGGCGTTGTTGCCGGTGAAGACCTGCCTTACCACGGGTTTACAAGCCCTCAGACCAGCCTCTCTCAGCCTATTGCTGATAGTCTGAGCACTGATGGAGGGATTGTGCATTCCTGGTGGGACTCGGGCAGCTGTTGTTGCCATCCTCTACCTGTCCCATTGATGTGATGTTTGGATCCAGGGCAGGTGTTGTTACACGTGGTCTGCCACTGCAAGGACAATCAACTGTCCATCCTGTCTCCCTGTAGCGCTGTCTTAGGTGTCTCACAGTATGGACATTGCAATTTATTATCCTGGCCACATCTGCAGTCCTCATTCCTAAGGCACGTTCACACAGATGAGCAAGGACCCTGGGCATCTTTCTCTTTGGTGTTTTTCAGAGTCAGTAGAAAGGCCTCTTTAGTGTCCTAAGTTTTCATAACGGTGACCTTAATTGCCTACCGTTTGTAAGCTGTTAGTGTCTTAACGACCGTTCCACAGGTGCATGTTCATTAATTGTTTTATGGTTCATTGAACAAGCATGGGAAACCATGTTTAAACTATTTACAATGAAGACCTGTGAAATTATTTTACAAATTATCTTTGAAAGACAGGGTCCTGAAAAAGGACTGAGTTTACATGTAGGTAAAGTTCAAGTGACTATGCATATTTGGTAAACAGAGAGTAGCAGAGAGTAGCAGCAGTGTAAAGAGGGATTGGACACACACACACACACACACACACACACACACACACACATGGCAAATAGTCCGGGTAGCCAATTGATTACCTGTTCAGGAGTCTTATGGCTTGGGGGGTAAAAGCTGTTGAAGCTTTTGGTTCTAGACTTGGCACTCTGGTACTGCTTGCCATGCGGTAGTAGAGGGAACAGTCTATGACTGTGGTGGGTGGGGTCTTTGACAATTTTTAGGGCCTTCCTCTGACACCGCCTGGTGTAGAGGTCCTGGATGGCAGGCAGCTTAGCCCCAGTGTTGTACTGGGCGGTACGCACTACCCTCTGTCGTGCCTTGCGGTCAGAGCCCGGGCAGTTGCCATACCAGGCAGTGATGCAACCACTTGCACTTGATGTTGCAGCTGTAGAACATTTTGAGGATCTGAGTACCCTTGCCAAATCCTTTTAGTTTCCTGGGGGGGAATAGGCTTTGTCATGCCCTCTTCATGACTGTCTTGGTGTGTTTGGACCATTCTAGTTTGTTGGTGATGTGGACACCAAGGAACTTGAAGCTCTCAACTTGCTCAACTACAGCCCTGTCGATGAGAATGGGGACGTGCTTGGTCCTCCTTTTCCTGTAGTCTACGATCATCTCCTTACAGGCTATGTTCAATTATTGCACCCACACTGCTCGCACGCGCCAATGATTGTCTGCGTTGCCAAGGGCTAAAATAGAAGTCAGTTATTTCTGACGCAGATTGTGTGCTGCAAGTCCTGCCTCTCCCATCTCCTCATTGGTTTATAGAAGCAGGTACCCACGTGCCATCTCCTCATTGGTTATACCTACGTGGGTGACTGAAAGACAAACAAGGTCAGTGGCGGTAATGGCCCTAATTTATGAAAGTTGACAATCGCAAATTAAAGTCCAGAGAAGAAAAGGCCTGGAAGGAGGAGAGATGACTAGAAGCGGTTCGGTTGACCGTTTTATGTGTGGCTTAATTGTCGGAGTAGAGGATCTTGTGCATTTCGGGTAAAATAACAACTCAATGTTTATATCCCAGGACAAATTAGCTAGCAACAGCAAGCTAGCTAAATTGCCATAAATGTTTAATGCTTTTTGACCTGTCACCAAATTTAATGTAATTGGTTCAGAGTTTGTTTTGATATTTTAACCTGTGTGTCGTAATCACGTTTGGTGTGGGGGGACAAAATACATTTATGCATGATGGTGCACGCGTGCAGCTGGTTTCAGTTCCGTGTTAGCCTTAGTTACGTTGAGGGATGGGTTGTTATTCTGGCACCACCCGGCCAGGTCTCAAACCTCCTCCCTATAGGCTGTCTCGTCATTGTCTATGATCAGGCCTACCACGGTTGTGACGTCTGCAAACTTAATGATGGTGTTGGAGTCATACCTGGCCACCCAGTCATGGGTGAACAGGGGGAACATGAGGGGACTGATCACGCACCCCTGAGGGGCTCCAGTGTTCAGCGTGGCAGATGTGTTGCTACCTATCCTCACCACCTGGGGGCGGCCCGTCGAAGTCCATGCTCCAGTTGCAGTGGGAGGTGTTTAGTCCTTGAGTCCTTATCTTAGTGATGAGCTTTGAGGGCACTATGGTGTTGAACGCTGAGCTGTAGTCAATGAATAGCGTTCTCACGTAGGTGTTCCTTTTGTCCAGGTGGGAAAGGGCAGTGTGGAGTGCAATAGAGATTATATGTTTGGGCGGTATGCAAATTGAAGTGGATTTAGGGTTTCTGGGATAATGGTGTGAGCCATTATCCCAGATTATGAAAAATAATGCTATTAAACATTTGCATTTAAGTAAAACTTTAATGTATATTAACAAAGTGCATATAAATCTAACCATTCAAAACGAATACAATCTGAACGGCATAATAGAATATTGCACCATATCAAAGAAAATGTATAACAATGTGCAAATCTGCAGCATCCCACTTAAATCATTAAACTGGTCACTCTTTTCTCTCCTTTATTGCCATGTTATAACCAGCTGCACACAGCAATGTTGACCATATTTTGCCTTTGTGAGAGATTTGCATTCAGAAATGCAAGCTGCCTCACTTTTGAGGGGCTGATGTGGTTTCTTCTCTCAGTAATTATTTGTCCCGTTTTTGAGAAGATCCGCTGAGGGAACGAATGTGGCCACTATGCAGAGTCTCCCTGTCATGACTTTAGTAAGCCGTGGGTAGACTGAGGCCTTGTTCTTCCACCAGCTCAGAGGATCTGCAGATCTTTGGAGGAGGGGCTCCTTCTAATAGGATCGGACCTCCATTATGGCATCTGAGGGATTCCTTCGTGCTGCATCCCCAGTTGCTCTCTCGTCAAACATTATCCAAACAGCAGATGTTTGTGGCACTACTGCTGGTGCTTCTACCCCCATCGCATCCCTCTTCTTCCTGGTGCCTGAGCCAGCTGACTGCTGGGGCTGTCCCTCCCTGCTGCGGAGGTGCCTCATCAATCGCTCTGGCATCACTGAAGGATAACTCCTTAAACCTGGGGTCAAGTGCAGCGGTTTCTGATAGCACATGATTATATTCCATTCTGTGGAACTTTCTGTACATTGATGAACATAGGGTGTCCAACTCTGTCACATCCTGTGGTTACATTTGCTTCTCTCTGGCGGTTGGCTGTGATTCGCTGCAGACCCTTACACAGGAGTATCATTTTTGAGGCTGTCACATAGCTGAAAAGAGAGAACAGTAACTTATTAGTTCATGTTTTGTCTAGTGATACTACATGCTCATATACATATTAAATAATGATGTAGTAATAACTGATTACTGTACTGATCTCCACAGTGACCTGCTCAAAGGGTTTCAGGACTCTGCACACCACCTCCCATTCCTCTTGGGTCAGAGCCTCAACAGGTGCATTGACAATGGCCAGGGTAGAGCGGCATCCTTTGACTCAAGAAACTGCTTCAAAATATAAATGTTGAATTCCACCTTGTTGTGCAGTCTTGTTTAGGCCTCAGCTCAGGCATCCCCACCTGGCTTTGTGTAGACTTCAGTTTTTTCAGGACCTACTGTGCTCCTGTGAAAGTATTCCACAGCTGCTTTCACTTTGTCCTCAGTGGGCTTCATCACCTTCAGAACATCTTTTACAATCAGGTTGATTGTGGGCAAGACATGGATGATGGTTCCATTTGAACATTTTCATGGCTTTGGTTATGTTAGCTGCATTATCATGAACACAACAGACCACTTTTCCATCTACTTACCATTCTCTGGTCACTCAACAGTTCCTCTACCAAGTTCTTTGTGGTGTGTCTGTCGCTGAACTCAAAGCAGTCCAGAAGACCGCTAGACATTGAAAAGTCTTCAATGAAGTGACATGTAACCGACATGTAAGAAGTGGTTACCCTTGATATCCAGCAGTCAGTGGTGAGGCAAACTGCAGAAGCTTTTTGGACTCTTTCCCGCACTGAAGCCTGTGTGCTCTCATACAGTTGTGGAATAAGTGCTTTTTGAAAGGGTTTTCCTGCTTGGAATGGTCTACATTGGATTTAGACTATTGCTATGATATCTAAAACCTCTGTCCTCCACGAAAAATGGAAATGGAAATGAAAATTGCCACCGATTTCCAGCCATCATTTTAGCCTTGTTTTGCTACAGTGGAGATGCTGACTCTCACTAGCATTCCCGCTAGTTTCTCGAAGCTCCGCTTCAGCTAGCTTTACAGTTCGGTGCACAGTTCGCATATGCCGTGTAGGTTGTGCATCTAAACCGGCTTTGAGATTTTTGATTTGGCAAATTCTACACTGTGCTCTAACGTTGTCTGCATTATTACTGTGCTTCCAACTCATTTTTCGGCTGTTTGTTTTTCACAGCTGTCCTTCCCCTCTCCCCACGGTTGCTAAGTGTGTGACTGTGAGTGAGTTGGCTAGGCCTTTCCTCACGCGTCTTTGGTTCATTGGTTGACACTGCTTGTCTGACAGGAACAACAGGTGAGGCTGTTAGTCTGAGCAGACAGTCAGAACAAATGTGTGTGTGTGTTGTGCATTTAGGCCTATATTTTATTTCTTTATTTTTTAAAATTAGTTCTATTCATTTAAATCCTGATTATTCATATTTTTTTTTTATATAAATCAATTTGGCTCTTCTGATATGCGAGCCGGCTCCCAACGTTCACCTACAAAACCCGGCTCGTTCGCGAACGACCCATCACTAGTCTGTAACCATTTTATTAGCCGACAGCCGGCGCTAATGGAAAACACTTTCTGAGGGTAGCATGTTTTCTTTTGAGCAGATTACAATAGCCACAAGCTAAAGAAATGTGTTACTGTAGCTGTGTTTGAATACTCATACTAATGGTACTATTTGTGACGTTAATTTAGTATATAGTAATTTAGGTCATAGTATGGATATAGTTAGTATGCCAGAATTTCCCGGATGTCGTACTACTTTCGCCAAAATATGAATTATACAAGCAGTGAACACTATTTCAGTGCTTTTGTGGCCCGTAATGGAATTCTTCAGAAAATTAGCGTGGCTTCACATCGTTTTCAGATTTAAAGAAAGTGGTGGAAAAAATGCAGCCGAAGTCCAACGAGAGCGGAAAAAGTGCTATAGTTGAGTTCTCAATGGACATTTGTGTGCTTCTGTAAATTTGCTCTGGCTATCTACTACGATTTCAGAGTACTCTCGTCTGAGTGTACCAAACTCAGAGCACAGAAAAACATATTTAATTTATGAATGCTCAACACCCGTTGAATATGGCCGGTGTCAGTAAACGTAGGCGAAAAACGTAATTAAAGAGGTGCCAGCAGCACAGTTATCAACGCTCTGGATAACATGAATACAGCCTAACCAGTTCTGCTAGGGTGAGTAAAATGGTCAGTGAGGTGTTCTCACTTGTCTGGAAGTAGCTAGCCAATGTTAGCTTGGGCACTTGACTGCCGTTGAAAGGTCAGAATCAACCCTACTCCTCGACCAGAGCGTCCAGTGTGCGCTCCAAGTGCATAACGCTCTGAATTTACAAACTGACAATCTGGCAACGTTCTGAATTTAAGAACACACCCGAAGCCGTAAAATGTCTAGCTAGTCATTTATGCTAGCAAGAGGTTGCACAGCAACATCAACTTCCAGTAGACAGGCGCAGCGCTAGTACACTCAACTGAAAGCATACCAGTCATTTACAGTATACTAAAATAAACAAATAGTAGTGTGTGTACTCATTTTAAGTATGTATGGGGTGGCAGGTAGCCTAGTGGTTAGAGCGTGGGGGCAGTAACTGAAAGGTTGCTAGATCGAGTCCCCGAGCTGCCAAGGTAAATATATGTTGTTCTGCCCTTGAACAAGGCAGTTAACCCACTGTTCCTAGGCCGTCATTGTAAATAAGAATTTCTTCTTAACTCACTTGCCTAGATAAAGTTTATAATGTTTTTCATTTAATGTAGTATACAGTATGTTAGTATGGGTATTCTAACACAACTAGTACTTTTGTCTTTTTTGGGGGGGGGGTCAGGCAGGACCATATAGCACTCAATCTGACTTTGAAAGTTATTTTGAACAGCTACCAAGAAGTGAACTTAACATTTATTATAAATATTCACAGTTGATATTTCTGCCAATTATATCTGTGTTTACAGGTATATATTTCCAAAATGCTTTAAGATATCCCAAATTGTATAAAAGGCAGACGCTTTACTACTTGTATTCCACATTTTCGCAATATCAGCGCTTGCAATACTGGGTTGCATGATACTGGGTTGCTTATGTGCCCCTCTCCCTTCCCCCTCCAGCAAGGCACTGTTTGAGTTAAGTGGGTGTGTCACAATATCTATCAATTAAACTACTTTTGCAGTACATTTACATTTAAGTCATTTAGCAGACGCTCTTATCTAGAGCAACTTACAAATTGGTGCATTCACCTTATGACATCCAGTAGAACAGTCACTTTACAATAGTGCAGTAAAGTATTTTTACACAACTGTCCATTTCATATATGGGAGTCCTTTAGAGATGTGGAAAAACATGGTTGTGTTTTGTTACCCCTACACAAGGTATATCTAAAAAATAATTTGAAGGACTTGCCAGTAGCCCAAAAGGGAATGTTTACATCAATCCACAGAACATATTTCACACTGATGGGGCATTTCACAGGAAGGAAATATGATGACAACCAGACATTCAATTTGTTCAAGCCATGTCACAGTTGAACCCTATGGATCAGTATTCTCCATGTAGTGGTCCGTATGTCAAATATTGAAATGCAAAGGAACCTTACCATACAAAGGAACATGTGGTGGTCTGAATGTTATGATTTGTTCTTCATAAGGTTTTGGATTGGTGAAACTTGATGTCAAGACCAAGTCTTCAAGTGGAGTGGTGAGTTTGGCTATTCCATCCTACCGTGGAATTACTGTGCATTATGCCCTTGTAGGCTATCCTATCCTTTGTTATACAACTCCTAACTAACTCTGTTGTAATTGTCCTTTAGGAATTCAAAACCTCCGGCTCCTCCAACACTGACACCAGCAAAGTCAACGGGAACTTGGAGACCAAGTACAAATGGGGTGAATACGGCCTGACTTTTACAGAGAAGTGGACCACAGACAATACTCTGGGGACTGAGATCACTGTTGAAGACCAGGTAGAGGAGAAACCAGTCTAACTCTAGTGATTTGTGAGCTTTCTATTTGGTTGTGCTTAGTTTTTTCTTCTTCCATAGATCACCAAAGGACTGAAACTTACATTCGACACCCAATTCTCACCAAATTCTGGGTAAAGTTTGTGCCTTTTTCTTTTTAGTTTCAAGCATAAATTAATGTTTCTCAGTCTTTTGAGACCCTGGAATCGATAACATTTATTGTGCATGTTCGGCACTGCATAATCCACCAGACTTTCTTTATTGAAAATAACCAGGGAAGACTGAACAAGAACCGAGATCAGATGTTTATTAATCCTCTTTTTACCCCCCTCTCTAAAAAATAATTCTAACAGCAAGAAGAGTGGGAAGGTGAAGACTGCCTATAAGCGTGAATATGTCAACCTGGGTGTGGACGTAGACTTTGACTTTGCCGGCCCGGCCATCCATGGGGCAGCGGTGGCCGGATACGAGGGATGGCTGGCTGGCTATCAGATGACCTTCGACACGGCCAAGTCCAAAATGACCCAGAGCAACTTCGCTGTTGGCTATAAGACAGGAGATTTCCAGCTGCACACCAATGTGTAAGCTTCATATCGATTGTACTTTGGTGAATTTACTGTATGTCTCGGTACTAAAGTGACGGGTGAATTTTTCTACCATGGTTAGAAAGAGGAGTGTCCTTTGTGCTTAAAGGTGAACTGAAATGTTTTAGCAATTGATTTTGATAAATTGTAGGTGGATTTGAGCATTTCAGTTAATCTTTTAATTGAGTTATCAAACAAAAAGAGCAGTTCATCAGACAAGGATAACATAATGTATGTCTGCTTATTTCATATATCCCAGTAATGATGGCACAGAGTTTGGAGGGTCCATCTACCAGAAGGTGAATGACCAGCTGGAGACTGCTGTGAACCTGGCCTGGACAGCAGGCAGCAACAGCACCCGCTTTGGCATCGCTGCCAAGTACCAGCTGGACTCCAGTACCTCCATATCTGTGAGTGCTGCTCTTTTGCTTGTCTTGTTTATACATTTTGTATGCCAGACTTTACAGCTGTGTTCAATATTCAGAGACTCTGGTTCTGTGAGAGTTAGTATTTTGTTAAATGCGAATGGCTATTTTAGGAAGTAACTGGAGTTTACATTAAAAAAAATATATATATATATAAAAAATTATACTGTGACAATAATTATCATATAACCCTTTGTATTCCAGTATTTAAAGGAATTATCCGGTACTTTTGTATAGTAGTTCTGAAAGTAGCGCTCACAAGCCAAAAGTGGTCCTCGAAAATGGTGTACTAAATCACATATGTGCACCACCTCATTGCTCTCTCTCTGCTGTGGGTGCTTCTTGCTAGCTGTTACTCATATGGCGAGGGGCTGAAGCTTACTGGTTGAACTAGAATTGCCAGAGGGCTGGCCCACAAGGCAAAATGTAAGGAAAACAGACCTGCCAACATGCACGCATTTTGCATACCAACTACGCAATTCTCTGTCCATGTACGAGATCCGAGTTAAAGGTATGCAGAAATGAATAGGGCCTGGTGGGGGAGGGGGGGGAATCGAGCTGCAGCACACAGACATGTACGGCATTTGTGTCAACGGACATGGAGACTTAATACATCATTATTCGACGTAGCTACCCTCCGTCTGCCCTCCTGTTTGTTGTGATGCTGAGTTTGCCGACTGCCAGCTGTACGTAAACACATGGACAAATCACTTTTCGATCTGTGTTGTGGAAAAGTAAACACGAATTGTTTCAAGCTAACGTTGTCGAGCCTGAGATGGACATTCAGTGGGCTCTAAAGTGCCAGCAGTTCACTCACATTTGCTAGTGAAAGAAATTAAATGCAAATACGAATTTGTGCGAGTGTGATATACATTTAATTCTGCATCCCATTAGTTGTACTTTCCATGTAACATTACGAGGATCACTCAACCTGATAGACTGTAATTATGATCAATGTAAAAAAAAAAAAGCTTTACAAAAGTATAATAAAAAATCAATATAAACATCTTGGCATTAAATCGAGTCGGGATGAGGAATGAATGAGTGTCCGGCATTAGCTATAGAGACAATGCTTCTAAAATGCCTTTGCACTAGATTGGAAATTTTATCCATTTCGAAAATCTGACATGGTGTATGCGCCGCAAAGAAATAGAATAGGCACCTTTTATATAGGCTGAAACAGCGGACTCTTCTAGCGAGCAGCGTTCAGATTGTCTTTGCGGTAGCTTCACGTAACCAGTTTGCAGTCGATGCGATCATTTGTTTTTGTTTTTATGTTCTTAAAATGATTTTGCTTGTGAGCTGGCCTAGTGATTGGCCCTGTTTTGAGAGGTGACAAGCGTTCCTCTACTATAGAGACTAAACTTGGTTGAATCTCCTATTTGCTGCATGTGTCTGTTACTCTAAAAAGTTGGACAGGGTTGGCAGGTCTGGTAAAATATCGTAGCACAGGTTCCAGAATTGTCCTTTTGCTTTTAAGCTAGGGATTTCATGGCTAATTGAGGTAAGACAGTAATTATGCTCATAGATTATGCATGTATGAACTACACATTGACACATCCAGCCCAAAGCGGGAGATTAAAAAAAATACATAGTAGTCGCCAAAGTTCCGGAGGATACCTTTAATTGTGCATTTTGTTGTTATATTTTCCAGGCTAAAGTTAACAATGCCAGCTTGGTGGGAGTTGGCTATACCCAGACACTGCGGCCAGGTAAGAACTGGCTCTCACTACTTTACAAAAGCGTTGCCAACTATCTCCAAAGTGGGCTGTTGTAGCCAAGTTGTTGTTTATTTTTCTGCAGGTATGAAACTCGTCCTGTCTGCACTGGTTGATGGAAAAAGCATCAACTCCGGTGGCCACAAACTGGGACTGGGACTGGAGCTGGAAGCATAAGTATCTAGCCATCCTGTGTAGTGAAGTTGTATTTAATTTAATTTAGGGAATCACAGAATAATTTGGCCTTATGTATTTCCAGCCCAACCACCATTAAGTGATGTCTCAAAGGGATTAATCTAATCTAAAGCAACAACACGCCCTGCCCAACAGCCCTCAGTACTGTCAGTTAGATCCCCAACTGTATCAGCCACTTATTTCCTTTCATATGGTTTGTAGGCTAGTACTACTAGGTCTGCTATTTATCAAGTCATGTGTTTGTTTCTATACTGTGCTGTACCACTAGTGAAATACATCCTAAAGCGAAATACATCCTTGATTTATTGGTTTGGCTCATTGGATTGTACAGTCTGAGGGGGGTTGTATGAAGATGTATGCTTTGATTTAAATATGTATAATAATGTTATTATATCATATGACAATAATCCTGAATTGTTTTGCACACAGTCAAATTTACATAATACTTTATTTCCCAACTATATTTATGTCCCATCTTTCCCTGTTTCAGTTGCACATATAGTAGCATTCGGTTAGCAACGCTTTGCCTGTTGTTGGGATGGCTCCTACTGTGCTTATCATCAATTTCCAGAGACCTTAAACGTTGATCTATTTAGCTAATATTCTTGAGGATTTGTTAACTATGCTTATTGCTTACCCACTCTGCGGTCATTAGCAGACTTGTACTATCTTGATTAACTAACCTGCTTCCTAGTTGAACATGGTAAATTTGCACGACAATGCCAAATGGGAGTTGAAAAGGAAAAGCGAAACCATTGAGTGTATCCTCCACCTCCCCTTCCCATAGCTGTGTATAAATGATATGACTGGGACATTGATCAGAAACCAAGTCCACTCGTGTGTCTATCTTTACAATAAAGTCTTTAAACAAGTCAATCCTTTCTTCCTTCATATATCATGGCACCTCTTCATACAGTTGGACAAAATGAAAATATACAAGCCAACAAGTCACTAGTTTTACAATTGAATGTACAGCTCAACCATAATGAACATTTGAAACAAACAAGTATATAGTGAAAGTATGACTCGCCTGTGTACAACGTGTAGAACTGTAAACATGACCTTTGTTACTTTGGTTCTTTCATTTAAACCATTTCATGACAGTTATTCAAGTCGGCATAACACTAATTGAATTAATGACATGACAATTGAAAAGTCAGTGCTTGTACTAAAAAGATGGCAAGTACCAGCTGATTATCATAACAAAGTTCACTAATGGCTAGATTCAATCCATAGCGAGGAAGATCTGCGTTATATCCATTGTCTTACATTAGCACATCACGGAGAAGTGACACCATCTGACACGAGATGATGCGTTATAGCGCGATTTGAAATGTGAAGGTTGAGCCCTCATATGCAGCGTTTACCTTGAATGCAGTCTCCTTGAACACAGGAACATTGCCTTTAAATATCAATCGCCCAATGGCGAGGGTCTTCAGCACTACGGATTGAATCCAAGCCAAGGTACTGCAGTTTATTACAGCATAGGCCAGTGTCTCACACTTTACAGTTTAAACACCGGTCTCCTACATAGTTACAGTTTGAAGGCCAGTGTTAGCCCATCTGCCACATAGCCTGGGTGTCCACATCAGCTGCAGGGTTCACTACCTTCCCACTCCACAGAACTAAAGCACTGAGCATTGTAATTCTTTTTTTCTTAGTTGCTTACGCATGCCCTTCATGTGATTTGAGAACTGTTGTGGTAGTCTTTGACGAACGTTAATTTGGTTCTGAATGCCAAAATTGAATGGATACTTTGTTGAATTATGGCCAAAATCCTATGTGACTGAGCTATATTGAAATACTCACATTATCATTGGCAAAAATGCCTCCTTTCCTCAATAGCTGGAAGGATTTTTCATAGTGAGTTCATCTGAGGAGGAGAGGGAAATGTGTGAGTGAATACATTTGTTCATTGTCTTTTCTTTATCCATGCTGATTTAATGGATCTCTGTTATAACTTATTAGTGTACATTGAAATGTCAATGCCTGCTGAATGCATAGATCTATTTTATGGTCTACTCTGTAAAAAAAAAATATATATATATATATATATATATATATATATACTGCTCAAAAAAAAAGGTAACACTAAAATAACACATCCTAGACCTGAATGAAATATTCTTATTAAATCATTTTTTTCTTTACATAGTTGAATGTGCTGACAACAAAAACACAAATTATCAATGGAAATCAAATTTATCAACCCATGGAGGTCTGGATTTGGAGTCACTCAAAATTAAAGTAGAAAACCACACTACAGGTTGATCCAACTTTGTAATGCCCTTAAAACAAGTCAAAATGAGGCTCTGTAGTGTGTGTGGCTTCCACGTGCCTGTATGACCTCCCTACAATGCATGCTCCTGCTGAGGTGGCGGATGGTCTCCTGAGGGATCTCCCAGACCTGGACTAAAGCATCCGCCAACTCCTGGACAGTCTGGTGCAACAGTTGGTGGATGGAGCGAGACATGATGTCCCAGATGTGCTCAATTGGATTCAGGTCTGGGAAACAGGCGGGCCAGTCCATAGCATCAATGCCTTCCTCTTGCAGGAACTGCTGACACACTCCAGCCATGTGAGGTCTTGCATTAGGAGGAACCTAGGGCCAACCGCACCAGCATATGGTCTCTCAAGGGGTCTGAGGATCTCCTCTTGGTACCTAATGGCAGTCAGGCTACCTCTGGCGAGCACATGGAGGGCTGTGCGGCCTCCCAAAGATATGCCACCCCACACCATGACTGACCCACCGCCAAACCGGTCATGCTGGAGGATGTTGCAGGCAGCAGAATGTTCTCCATGGCGTCTCCAGACTCTGTCACGTCTGTCACATGTGCTCAGTGTGAACTTGCTTTCATCTGTGAAGAGCACAGGGCGCCAGTGGCGAATTTGCCAATCTTGGTGTTCTCTGGTAAATGCCAAACGTCCTGCACGGTGTTGGGCTGTAAGCACAACCCCCACCTGTGGACGTCAGGCCCTCATGGAGTCTGTTTCTGACCATTTGAGCAGACACATGCACATTTGTGGCCTGCTGGAGGTCATTTTGCAGGGCTCTGGCAGTGCTCCTCCTGCTCCTCCTTGCACAAAGGCGGAGGTAGCGGTCCTGCTGCTGGGTTGTTGCCCTCCTACAGCCTCCTCCACGTCTCCTGATGTACTGGCCTGTCTCCTTGTAGCGCCTCCATGCTCTGGCCACTACGCTGACAGACACAGCAAACCTTCTTGCCACAGCTCGCATTGATGTATTCCATCCTGGATGAGCTGCACTACCTGAGCCACTTGTGTGGGTTGTAAACTCCATCTCATGCTACCACTAGGGTGTGTCTTGCTAATTGCCTATAATTTCTACCTGTTGTCTATTCCATTTGCACAACAGCATGTGAAATGTATTGTCAATCAGTGTTGCTTCCTAAGTGGACAGTGTGATTCACAGAAGTGTGATTGACTTGGAGTTACGTTGTGTTGTTTAAGTGTTCCCTTTATTTTTTTGAGCAGTGTATATATACGTAATTAAATAGGACCATTGCTTGGTCAGGGAGTTGTATAATAAAGTCCATGGTTACACATTGCTTTTTCTGATACCAATTCTGTAAAAGGCTGACAAGGGTTTTTCTTGAAGGTGTTAAAATAATTATGGGAAGAATATGTTATCGGGGGAGACCGTTGGTAATGGATCCTTTGACAAGGGCTGTGCTTAAGAGCATAAAAACTGTGATGTATCATGGGTAAATTGTGACTGACTGACTGATCTACAAGTAATATTGAGTAGTTGTTCACGATGCAAGGTGATTTGCAGAACAGTCGGTCTCGACTCGTCTTTTTAATGTCTGCTGCAATGTGGAATACGCCCAGGCTCTGTGATAGATCAGGTGACTTTTTTACATCACATCATCAATCTATCACACAGCCAGTCTCTCAAAGCTTGTATTGATTTTGAGGGACTGTGAAAACCAATCAGAAGTCTTGAGTTCATCACTTTATAAAGTGCAGTACATAGGCAGCGTCTTGTAAATCTAAAGGTTCACAAAATTATAACCAGCTTCTACCCCCAACCCATAAGACTGCTGAACAGTTCATCAAATGGGTACCTGGATAATTTACATTGACCCCCTTTATTATGTATTTATTTGTCCTAATGGTTTTGCACTGGCTCTATATACACACACACAGAGAGTCTTATACAGCTAACCTTGTGGGGGGGGGACAATTCCGTCCCATTCAAAATCCAATTTTTCCCCTTACCTTAACCCAAAATCCTAATTCTAACCTTAATCCTAAACCCCCTAGAAATAGCATATTGCCCTTGAGACTTCTGGTCCCCACAAGAATATTTAAACACGTTCACTACATATGCTCACAAAACACATGCTACATGACGCCACAGACACACTTGGTACTCCTTGTATATAGTAACAATTTCCTTTAGCAAATATTAATGTTATTGTTACAATTATTTTACTCTGCACTGTTAGGTTTGGGCTCATACGAAAGCATTTCACTGTGAAGTCTACACCTGTTATATTTGGCTCAAGTGACCAATGAAATGTGATTTGAGCTATGTTTTCATTCCATAGATGATGCTGTGTTTGGTATCTTTATCAACAATGCTGTGCCCATGATAAGACTGCACATTGAATCAAGGTGCAGTGGTTTGGTGGTTTCTTTTTTTGGGGGGTGGGGTGGGTGCTGGAGTGTTATTTTTTAAAACATTTCAAATAAAAATGTAATAATGTTCAAAGTTTTGCTGACAGATGTAACCTATTGAATATAATTTTAGAATATGCATAAAATGCATCCTCCAAATCCTACATCTGCCCACACATGCTGTGTTTCTGATTATTTTCTTACACTAATTGGTCTCTGATATTTTTGAGCTGATCTGATGGTCAAAACACCGATTTGTTAAAAATATTTAAAAAATGGTTTGCCTGTGTAAACACAGCCTTAGGCATACCTAATTTCATAATAGGCCATCATCACTGTCAATTGTGAATGATAATTCACATTTTACCAGTGAAACATCCAAACTGCATCTGCATACCAATCATTTGATCTCAATCAGTTTCATGGGAATATGCATTTGAATGTTCTTGATTTGTGGGCTAATTCATTTACTTTGTATATTGATAATTTACATTTATTCTGCATGTGACAAACTTTGATTTGACAGTTTATTTGTGCAAACCTACAATATATGGAATAGCATTACTGTTATTGGTGGTGGAAACCAATTTAAATGGTAGGCAATGAGTGAGATTATTTAATGTGATATAGACTGTGATGAATTATGCTATGATTTCTATAGCTTTCATGGCCAAGTTAGCAATGAGATGTGACTACTCAGCGGCAACCCTTGTGTTCCAGGAATCAGCCATGACCATGGTCCTCAAAGCCAAAATGTTAATTTCTTATTCTTTTTCCCAGACGAGAAGAGTTGATATGTGGGCTGAGTATGTGTAAATATATCGTCATACTTGTGAAACATTGTAAATGGTGCCCTCTTGTGGCACTACTACTGTATATGACAGCTATGACAGACTGGACAATTTGTAGTGCAGGAATGCAAATCTGATAAAATGTTTTGAAGACCTATAAATCAGGACCTTCTTTGGGGCTGGATGCTTCCTCATTATTTGAGGGCATGCGTCAAATGCATAGCAAATGTGTTAAAACAACACTGACCGTGGGTCCTGTGTGTGGAGGTCCACACTTTTCAGTGTTAAATTAACACTGCTTATTGTAAAGCCTTATTTGCATATTTACCAGAGTGCCTTTCAAGTGAATTGTAGAGGTACCACCAATAACTATTTGTTAGAGACATGGATGTTGCATTCATCCACTCCAGACTGTAATTGGTTAAGAGGCATAGGCCTACTGTATGTGATTGTAATTAAGGTTTAGTCATACTGTTTGGGATTCTTGTGGTCAATTTGCAGTGTACTATTTATAGTTATGTCCCGGGTCCCCTGAAAATCTGTTAAAAATAATAATAATTGGAGAACCCTGCATTAAATAAGTGGAATGAAGATTTGCAAAAATATATTTGGCACTTACAGCACCAAAGGTCATGCAGAATAACCTTCTTACCGCATAAGATGAATCTGCACGGTGCTATGTCTGTGGTGCACTGCATCAAATTATCTCTGAGGACAGGAGGAGGGATAGAGGTCTGATTTGTGACTAATCAATTTAACACTTGGTTCACCAAACCTAGATAATGGCATTTCCTATCATGTAATTATTATCCATTGTAGTTTTACACGAAGACCTGCAATGCAGAGTGTGGCTTGTGCTCATTCACATCCACTTCCTACACTTGGTTCAATTTTGTGAAATCAGACCGTAGTAGTATCTATCTGCGTTTTTGTCTCTGAAACTTGAGTCTATTTATACATTTCCCCCATCCTCTACTATTCTGGTTTGTACAGCGTACTGTACATGGCCTCCTGCACTTACAGAAGCAACCCAAATCCTAACGTAACAGAGAGGCTGAGAGTCGAGAAGCAGGTGAAACGTTTAAAACCAACATGAAGCGAGTCAACATAACAGTAACGTCTACGCATAAACACAGGAACAATACTGACTGAGGAAAGAACCAAATGGAGTGACCGATATAGGTGAGGTAATCAGGAAGGTGATGGAGTCCAGGTGGGTATCATGTTGATATGCAGGTGCGTAATGATGAATCCCAGGACCGGCTGTTAATGTTGAATGCCGGAGGGAAGGAGCGAGAGAAGACGTGACAGTACCCACCCCCACCTGAATTTCCACCGGAACCAAACACCGCTCCTCTGGGCCATACACCTCCCAGTCTACCAGATACTGGAGCCGACCCCCACAACAGCAGGAGTCCAGTAGGGATCTGACAGCACAGGCCGGACTCCAGTCAACAATCAATACATGGACATAGCCCACCATCCTTCTTGGCCATGAAGAACAAACCAGCCGATGCAGGAGAAGTGGACGTGCGGATGAAACCTTGATGGAACGCCTCTTGGATGTAATCCTCCACGGCCTGGGTCTCAGCCACCAACAGAGGGTAGATGCGTCTGTGTGGAACCGGCAAGCAGGTCGATGGCACAGTCCAAGGGGTGAGGGGGAGAAAGACCGGTGGCGCAGGTCTTGGAGAATACCTCCCGCAGGTCCTGGTATACTTCCGGGATGTTGGCTTGAAGGGCAAACCACAGGACTCAACTGACGTGGAACCACAGGGGATGGGGAAGCAGGTCGTCCTGCATTCGGGTGACCAGTCTGGTGCTTATTCTCGACCATGAGAGGGTGGGGTTATGGCGTTGAGGTCGAGGATGATCTTGTGAACTGGTAATGAAGGGGATGTTCTCCTGATGAATGGACTCCACTGTGAGGATTTGTGGTCCTCTGTAGCTCAGTTGGTAGAGCATGGCGCTTGTAACGCCAGGGTAGTGGGTTCGATTCCTGGGACCACCCATACGTAGAATGTATGCACACATGACTGTGTCGCTTTGGATAAAGGCGTCTGCTAAATGGCATATATTATTATTAGGATGAGTGGATGGGTGGTGTGTAATGGTTCTAGATCCTAGTGGCCGACTATCAAGGGCTTGAACCGGGAAAAGAGTGTGGGTATGAGATATTGAGAGGCAAGGACACAGTACATGAGGGTCAGTCAAGTAGTGTGATGGACACCAAAGATTGATAAAGATGGAATACTCACTCCTGCCCCAGAAGGTGGAAGATCACGTGATTGTTCACGTGGACACCGCTGGAGCACTCCTTGACCACATAACAGACAGAGCCCCAACTGTCTCCATCACTCCGCCGTAGGGAGGCGTGTGACCCCTACCTCCATGAGTTCAGGCTCTAATCGAGTGTTCTCTGAGGGAGGGAGAGAAGCAATGAGAGTACCTGCACTCCTGAAGTAAGTTATCCAGATGGATGGCCATCAAAATGAGTGTGTCCAAGGAAAGCTTATCTCGACAGGCCAGGTCCATCTGGACCATTTTGTGCAGACCTAAATAGCGTACGAAGTGCCGGCTAGTTCCATCTGCTGGATGTTGGTACCGTCCGGAAGGTGAGCGCGTACTCGGCAGCCATCTAGTCCCCCTGCCATAATTGGAGTAGGTGCTCACCCCCCTCTCTGCCCTCCGGGGGAGGATCGAAGACACATTTAAACCGAGCCATGAACCACTCATAAGATTCTAGCTCCTCTCCCAGATGGCCGTGGCCAATTCCCACACCCACCCAGTCAGCAGAGAAATAACTGTGGCAACCTTGGACCGTGGGAGTTCCCATCTGGTGTGTAAAGTCGAAGGAGCACTGAAGTAGGAAGCCAGGGCATTTAGATGGAGTGCCATCATATTTATCTGGGAGGGACAAACTGGCATCGCTGACCTGAGCAGGTTGTTGAATGGGCTGACTCACTGGGTCGACTGGTTGTAGAGTATCCTCTGCTAGTTGAAGACAACGCCTCCCGGGTGTGTTTGTGACTTTGCACATGGCAAAAAACCTCTTCCATAGCCGTCCCCAGTTGTGCCAGCTGGTCATGGTGTTCTTAGAAGGTCAACCTTCTGGGAGATATTCTGTTTTCTTGCTAATTCCATTGTTGGAGTCAGTAATCTGTATCAGAGACTCTGAGAGTAGAGAAGCAGGTGAAACATTTACTAAAACATGAACCGAGACAACATAACAGTAGTGTCTACACAGGAACAATACTGAGGAAAGGCAGATATAGGGGAGGTAATCAGGAAGGTGATGGAGTCCAGGTGAGTATCATGTTGACTTACAGGTGCGCGGAATGATTGATGCCAGGTGTGTGTAATGATGAATCCCAGGACTGGTGGTTAGTTTTCGCGCAAGATCCCAGGTGAACAGTTACATAATGTGGATCATTGGTTGCCAGTCATCACACACAGAGGCCAACAGGACAGTCTGTTTGAACAGTGTTATTTGTGATGTAACACATAAAATAACACATTTGAATAAATATAAGTAAATATATATATAATATAATATATATATATATAAATTTGAATAAATAAGAAAATTTGTCTGAAAATAGTTTGTGGAAATATTTTACGAGGCCAGATCCAGAACATTAGCCTATAGCATATTTGCAATGATATACCTAAAAATCATGAAATTCTAGATTACTTTTATATTGCTGTAAGTAGGCTAGTGTATTTGATGGAGAAATCATGCTTTGATATTAAGTATTTACCGTGTCAGAAATCATGGACTGATGTTATTTACATTTTTGATGTCATTTTAGATACTTTGTGATGGTAATGATATAGTACGCTAATCATCAAGTTGATTCTACTGTCATTGATCTGGGCAGTTTGTGACTGTCCGAAATACCTTTTAGGAACATTCAAAATGCATGTAATATTATCATTCATAGGTGGGGATGACCAACATGTGATGTATACTTTTGTGCAGAGAGGGGCAGTATTGTCATGGCAATATACAGTAATATTGGAGATGGATAGACCTATTATTGGTCCCCAACTTTCAGCTCATAATGGTATCTACAATATATTCTTACATTTTGACTGATTTCATTTTATCATATTAAAAAGCAGTATGATTTGCACTAGCCTAAACAATTCAAGCTCTGACAACAATGTAACTTAGACCAACGCTCTGCCCCATGGCATTTTGACCCTGTTCTATATGTGTTAGTGTCTTGGTCAGAAGGCCCATGGGAGCTGATCTCTGATTTGTAACTAAAGTGAAAAAGCAGTCTTCTCCAAAGGCCTGTTTAGTACCACAACCATGCCGTATGATAGCAAGAGAGATGGGAGATGGGTGGGGAATGGGGGCTCCATCACAGTGCTCGGTGCAGGAGCCTAATACTTCCGGACACACATCATTCTGGGTCCTAAATGACATCCTATTCACTATTTAATGTACTACTTTTGACCAGGGCCCAAAAGTAGATCAGTATGTAGGGAATAGGGTACTATGTGGGACTCATCCCATATCAGAGGTTAATCCATTCACGAGGGGACGTCTCCCTTTCATCTGCTGCTCTGAGACACATGAACATAAGTTCAAGAGCAGCTCACGTTATTAGCCGTAATGTCAGAGACAAGTGGTGTAATTGACTTCAAGGGAGAGGGGATGAAAGTATGAGGGAATAAGAGAGGAGGGAAGAGAGCAGATAGGGAGGTATATAGCCAGCCAGGCAACCAGATGATCATTGTCAAATGTCTTTTCTAAATGAGTAGTATGCCTATCACTCTGAAAAGGTCTAAAATGTCTATGATTATGTCAAATCAAATCTAAGTTTATTAGTCGCGTACATAGATTTGCAGATGTTATCACAGGTGCAGTGAAATGCTTATGTTTCTAGCTCCAACAGTGCAGCAATACCTAGCAATACACACATAATCCAGAAAAATGCAATAAATTACATAGGAGGAGCCATGACTAGCATACGACATATAAAGTCGGTGAAACAGTAAATGTTATTATTCAACGGGTAGGTCTAAACCTGAATGCTGATGGGCTAAAATCGCTTTCCAGCCGGTGTCTATTCCACAAGTTACCACCGGCTAAATCTATGGCGTTAAAACGCCTATTTACTCTGTTCCATTTGACTGTCTCTTCAGTCCAGCCAGGTCATTTATAAACTTGATCTCAACTAGACATTATCTCACATTTCTTTTAGATTAACATTTAGTTTTCAACAGAGGATATTTGTATTAACATTGCTGTCTGTCTCTCCGACATTTCCAACGTTGTTTCAATATTCAAATTCGATCTCCAGCTGTCCCATAGCAATGAACGAGTCGGGAGGAGACAGACAGGCAGCGTTTCTCAGCCAGTCGAAATCATGAATCAGCTGGCATCATTTTTATGGATATATATACAAAGAAATGTCAATTGAAAAAAGGTCAAACGAAACGAAGTGCAGCTACTGTAGTTTGCGGTCTTTCCAGCTTCAGTTTGAAGCTGTGTTGTTGGCTAGCTCCTCTGAACAAGTGTCCTGACGATTGAGCACATTTTCATACCAGGTGAAATCATGCCTCATTAAATCATTGTTAAGGATGTATCCAAATAAATGTCACTATAAAACAGCTTTAAAAAATGCAGTTACTTTGCTATTATTCTGGCTGCATTTTTTGACATGACTAAGTTAGCCGTAGATGGCTAGCTAGCAAGCAAGGGATAAGAACATTGCCAGCCAGTATGTCAACGGAACATTTAGAACGAACGGCTGGGTCACGTCCATCAGTGGAGGCTTCTGAGGGGAGAACGGCTCTGAGATCTCTGCGGTTGCAGACGATACAGTCTGACAGGGTGCTCTCAATGGTACATCTGTAGAAGTTTGTGTGGGTCTTAGGGGCCAAGACAAATTTGTTCAGCCTCCTGAGGTTGAAGAGGTGCTGTTTTGCGCCTTCTTCACCACACTGTCTGTGTGAAGAGACCATTTCAGTATGTCAGTGATGTGCAATTTTCTTTCTTGCTCAAAACTTGAACCTAGTGACACCTGGTGACTGAACTGTGGTAACAAACTGTGGCTCTCAAACAGTTAGGAATCCTTCCTCAACTAGTTCCGCTTTTACACTAACCTTCATAAGATCTTTAAATTGCTTAGGATGCAATTCGATATTTTAGTGCTCACCAATCTGTTCTTTAGTGCACTACTCCAGAAGTTCTTCATTCGGGCACTCCAACTTCTCTATATTACTACCCATGATAAACTCAACTAAATGACCAATTTAGACAAACAAAAAACAAATGCTTACACAAATAGTGTTGGTACCTAGTGTACATTGATAATGTGAAGGACAACCAAAACAAAATGGCAACACAGTGAAACCCAATTACTACCCCTACACGGTGCTCCAGCCTGACCATGCACAAACAATAGAGTTCAAACCAAAATACAACCAAACAAATTAGCCAAATGTACAAATAACATACATAACAATATTACCAAAACAATCCAATTGGATGATCCCCCACTGTGTTATGACCTGGCTCATAGTTCGTAACAAAGGTAGACCACACATTACTTCAATTTAAAAATAAATAAATGTATTAAACTAAATAATAATAATAAATACAAAAAATGTAACATAAGCTGTGGACGTCTGTAGAATCAGTAGTGTATACAGTGTGTGGCTGAGTGGAAAGGGTGTTGTCTGGTGAAAACAGACCAACAAAACTAAAAGTGGTGGAAGCCAGCCTGCCAGTCAGGGAAGCGAGCGAGTGTTGGCTGATGTGGCCACCCTTTATAGCCTGCAGGCCAAGCCTGCCCAGGTGCGCCACATCAGCTGCCAATTGGCCTCCTGTAACAAGCAGACTACCAAACAGGAGATCTCAGCAGACATAGAGAGTGGGAGAGATGTCACAGCATGCCAAGGAATTTGAAGCTTTTGACACTTTCCACTGCGCCCCATCGATGTGCATGGGGATGTGCTCTCTCTGCTGTCTCCTGTAGTCCACGATCAGCTCCTTCATTTTGTTAGCGTTGAGGGAGAGGTTATTTTCCTGGCACCACTCCGCCAGGACTCTTACCTCCTCCCTGTAGGCTGTCTCATTGTTGTTAATAATCAGGCTTACCACTGTTGTGTTGTCAGAGAACTTGATGACTGAGTTGGATACGCGTGGCCATGCAGTCATAGGTAAACAGGGAGTACAGGAGGAGGCTGAGCACGCACCCCTGTGGGGCCCCAGTGTTGAGAATCAGCGTGGCAGAGGTGTTGTTGCTCATCATCATCCCTTGGGGTCAGCCCATCAGGAAGTCAAAGTGTAAAATCATTATTCACTGCTATAGTTGATGATATGTATCCATTTTAGGGGCTTTAGTTAATGATATGCCTCAGTTTTGACAAGCACAGGGCAGAATAAACTCAGGATAACACAGTGACTAAACAATGTTATTATTTCTCGTCCTCAGGAGAAAGGATAGGGCAAGCAGCCACCAGGTGTTACCACAAAAGGTGGCAAAAGAGCACCAGTTAATTTAGAGAGAGTGTAAATATACTAGAGTATACAATTTTGGGACCTCAGTGGCGTGCATTGTGAATAGCAGGGTATTTTCCCAAAGACCAATATAAAATACAAGTCACACAATGTGAGTGTCTGTTGGTTCCATTCTGTTGAGTTGAGCAGTCCCCACAGGCAGAGACTAACCTTGGCCCAAACCTGGTCCATTTTGATCAGGGCCCATATGGTATTGTAGTGCATTATTAGGGAATAGGGTGCTATTTGGAACACAGAAAGACTCCGAACAGCAGGGAAGGATAGAGAGAGAGTTTCTCCAGGGGGGCAGACAGGGGAGCTCACAGCCAGAGCTAGCTCACTGAGGTGAGGAGGAATCTGAGGGAATCTGCCATGGGGGAACACTCTTAAGTGGCTAAAGACAATATCCCAACATAACACAACATCCAAAGGGGATGCATTACTCCGTCACATGTCTGGGGACTTGTGAAGTGAAGAATATCTTTATGAATGTCATTCTATTTCTGTGGGCTCTTAAGCATCTGCTTGCTGCTGTTATGACTCACTTGACTTGGATGTAGTCATTTAAGCTCCTAGCAGAGCAAAGGGCCTCAATCTCCAACGAACTTACTGTGATATGTTATGATAGTTACAAGTAAATCCAGGAAGACCATACTGACTGGCTATGTACTGTAGCTATGTTGTATTCTGCGACATGCCTAAGTCATTACCTGTAGAAAAAGCCAACTTCACCAATGGCTTAATCAGCATTATTCTGTGAGTTGAGTGGACTTCAACGGGACAAGAATTTGAGCTAATGTGTTAATCTATTTACTCAACAAACTCTGCAAAAAGTGAGCTGAATTTGAACAAGCTTGTTGAGTAAAATTACTAATTCATGTTTGCTCAAAACCACGTTTATCATTATCATATTTCCCAGAATGCTCTACTGCAGGTTGATTTTCCGAATTGCTTGTTTTAATAGCTTTGTTTTTGCATGTGCATTGATTGGTTGATTAATCTTATGCTACACAAATATAAATAACATACTTTTTTAAACTAATGCAATCTTTTGGTGAGAGGGTTGTTTCAGTTTAGATGATTTAGGTAGTCTCAATAAACAATCTTCCGTAGTCCGGCAGTCATTCTCAATGCATGTTGTGGGTGATAAAAATGTATAATTGTTGGATATCCTCACTCTGGCTGGATTCTAATAGGAATTACACATCACTTTGCAAGCCAGTGTAATGTGACTTGCAGGCTTCATGTGCCCTGTAAATCAGAAGTTTCCGACGACTGTGTTAGGGTGTAACTAAGCCCTCAAAGGACTTATGATGTACAGTGGGGAGAACAAGTATTTGATACATTGATGATTTTGCAGGTTTTCCCACTTATAAAGCATGTAGAGGTCTGTAATTTTTATCATAGGTACACTTCAACTGTGAGAGACAATCTAAAACAAAGATCCAGAAAATCACATTGTATGAATTTTAAGTAATTAATTAGCATTTTATTAATTTGCATGACATAAGTATTTGATCACCTACCAACCAGTAAGAATTCCAGCTCTCACAGACCTGTTAGTTTTTCTTTAAGAAGCCCTCCTGTTCTCCACTCATTACCTGTATTAACTACACCTGTATGAACTTGTTACCTGTATAAAAGACACCTGTCCACACACTCAATCAAACAGACTCCAACCTCTCCACAATGGCCAAGACCAGGGAGCTGTGTAAGGATATCAGGGATAAAATTGTAGACCTGCACAAGGCTGGGATTAGTAACACACTACGCCGTCATGGATTAAAATCCTGCAGTGCACGCAAGGTCCCCCTGCTCAAGCCAGAGCATGTCCAGGCCCATCTGAAGTTTGCCAATGACCATCTGGATGATCCAGAGGAGGAATGGGAGAAGGTCATTTGGTCTGATTAGACCAAAAAGCTCTATTTTTGTCTCAACTCCACTCGCTGTGTTTGGAGGAAGAAGAAGGATGAGTACAACCCCAAGAACACCATCCCAACCGTGAAGCGTGGAGGTGGAAACATCATTCTTTGGGGATGCTTTTCTGCAATGGGGACAGGACGACTGCACCGTATTGAGGGTAGGATGGATGGGGCCATGTATCGCGAGATCTTGGCCAACAACCTCCTTCCCTCAGTAAGAGCATTGAAGATGGGTCGTGGCTGGGTCTTCCAGCATGACAACGACCCGAAACACACAGCCAGGGCAACTAAGGAGTGGCTCCTTAAGAAGCATCTCAAGGTCCTGGAGTGGCCTAGCCAGTCTCCAGACGTGAACCCAAATACAACATCTTTGGAGGGATCTGAAAGTCCGTATTGCCCAGCGACAGCCCCAAAACCTGAAGGATCTGGAGAAGGTCTATATGGAGGAGTGGGCCAAAATCCCTGCTGCAGTGTGTGCAAACCTGGTCAAGAACTACAGGAAACGTATGATCTCTGTAATTGCAAACAGATTTCTGTACCAAATATTAAGTTCTGCTTTTCTGATGTATCAACTACTTATGTCATGCAATAAAATGCAAATGAATTACTTAAAAATCATACAATGTTATTTTCTGGATTTTTGTTTTAGATTCCGTCTCTCACGTTTGAAGTGTACCTATGATAAAAATTACAGACCTCTACATGCTTTGTAAGTAGGAAAACCTGAAAACTCGGCAGTGTATCAAATACTTGTTCTCCCCACTGTATGTAATGTATAAAGATCCTAATTAGAAAGATAACATATTCAATTAGTCACTCACTTGGTGAAGGCTACAGGACTGAAATCCATTGAATACAACAAGCATGTCTCTGTCGCTAAAAAATACAGTTATAGATGGTAACTACAATTCACTCAAAAGGCAAGGCACACCGGGAAATATGTAAATCTCAAGTTGAATTGTATGTTCCCTCAACCTAAAATTCAAAGTTGAGTGAACATACAATTCAACTTGAGAATGTATGTTGGTTCAGCTTTATGCCGAAAATGTTGAGCAAACTCACAATCCTATTGCAGCTGGTGTTATAAGTGTTATTTGTTGAAATTCTCTGCATCTATGTGTGTGGTGTGATAATACTCCTAATTCATACCAGAGAGGCTATACCCTATCATCTGCTACCTGAACATCCTGGATACGTCCCAAATGGCACCCTGTTCCCTACATAGTGGAACCTGGTAGAAAGTATTGCAATGGAATAGGGTGCTATTTGAGATGCAGGTCTGTTCCTGAGGGCCCATTAAGAAAATAACAATACCCTTCAAATACCTCTCTATCACCTGGCCCTGACTGTGAAATGTTAGCTTGTCAGACAACTCTGTTTCTCTCAACTCTTGAATTTGACTTTGGGAGCACTTTCTCCTTGATTGACGGATGAACGAGTGATAAGGCTTCATCAAAATGTGCAGTCTGACAGTTCGATTTGACAGCCCTCTTGAAACTAAATATAGTCCTTGTTCTAGGCAATGCATCATCTTGACAAGAGAGTGAAGTGATAGAGAAAAAAAAACTTGTGTTGAGGAGGTTGATAGTATATCACTCTAACTGGTTCATTCTTTCTACAGGGGCAAATCCATACATATTATCTATTCTACAAAATAATGTGTAAATGTAATAGTACTGTTTAACCGGGTTGAAGACCAGATAAATATGTAGTAAATCCAGCCCTTTAAAAGCCATTCAAGCCTTATTTGTCAATTATTCATCTGTAATCTGAAATGTGTTTTGCCATTAGCAACACGCCCTGTGTGCAGTTTTGATCGGTCGCTAAGTATTCTCTTACTTCTGCTGTCTACACTTGGAGAGTGTTCATTTAAATCATTGTGATACGCCTACATCCCCATTCCCCCATTTAGCAAATAAAATCCATAAATGATGCATGGCATACCATTTACATAATTCATAATTAAATCACAACTCGATGAGGTGGAATTGATTAATTCTGAAAATGCATGTGCCGCCATCATAATACACAAATGAATATCTTTGGTTTTCATTGGCACATGGTTTTCATGGGTTGTAGTTGGAGCTGCTCCCTGAGTAGGAGAAATGCTATAATGATCTGTGCATTTAGGTGGGAGGTGGGGCAGAGAAGCTCGCATCACAGTGATGGCCGCAATTTGCATTTGCCTTAAGAACATAATTGTGAATTGAACTTGTCACATGCTAGGGGTCATCAGCTTGAACACTGTATAAGATTAGGGCTAATGCATTTCCATTCTCTGGCTAGGCTACAGCGCAGAGCTAGAGCCAGGGGGCTGCTCTGATGATGGGGACGAAGACCTTTCCCATAGTCCACTGAACACATGAGGAATCTACTTCCTGTACGAAATGTGTATGGTCTTTGATTAACAAGGATACACAGTGGCAGCAAAAAATGGTTTCTATAATGTAATTTTCAGAGTAATTCACAACATTAGATCTTATGATTATTCTGAATTTTGCATTGGCTTGGATTTCTGAAACTGCTCGACTTCTAATGTAGAAATGTCATTGTCCAAAGGTATACCTTATGGTACCCTATTCCCTTTATAGTGCACATTTCTCGCCAAAAGTAGTGTACTATACAGGAAATAGGGTGCATCTTTAGGAATTACTAAACAGGAATTACTGCTTTAACAATCTCAATCACCTTTGTCTTTGCTATTTTTTTCCCTCTCTGGTTCCTATTTCATATATAGTGTATACTACTTTTGACCAAAGCGCTGGGCTCTAGTCAAAAGTAGTGCACTATATAGGGAATAGGGAGACATTTGGGACGCAGGCCAAGCTTTTCACCATTAGACAAACAAAGGAGTCCTCTCCACTAATGGCCCCTCAGGGTTCATGAGAAAGCTGTGACTATCTATTGATCCGGTGTCACCCAATTTCTCTGTGAATTACACCTCCCCTAATTCCCATTACATTGTGGTCTCATCAGTGGGAACAATAAGCCTTGTGTCACTGAGGGTGAAAATATGAGGAGGGAGAAGACGGTGTGTGAGGAGAGTCTAGTGGAGGGTTGGTGGGGAGGATGTGGTTCCCTCTGCCTAGTCCTCCTGGTGACCTCTAGGCTCGTGTGTGTGTGTGTGTGTGTGTGTGTGTCTAGCAAAGAAATGCTAAAACTCAATCTGGACAGTTTGCAGATTAATCAAAACATTTGATTTTTATAAAGAGGGGCAGTTCCAAAAATAGAGGTCTAGCTCCGTACGCCCATAAACCTGTCACTGAGATATGCCTCTCGCAATGATTATACTTAATCCCCCTCTCCCCCTCCAGCCCCCACTAGCTCCCTGAGCCGCCAGCTAGCCACTATCTCTTCCTTTCAATTATATGTTTCTCTGCTCTTTTAGACAAAGAGTAATAAAGCTATAAATCGTATATCCTGCTGCAGATATAGACTTTTTTGTCTCTGAGCTGCTGTTGAAACTGCCATAAACCACCCACAAAGTCAAAGATAAGGATTTACAGTTATTTAACATCCCCCTTGTCCCCTAAATCACAGCGATAAGAGAATTAAGTGATGACTATAGGTTCTTTGTCCTCTGGCTATTGATTTTTCTAACAGAGGCCCACAGGCAGCAATGTTTTTATTGAGCACCCCATTTGCTTTCTGTTTACCTGAAGTGAAATTGGTACACTGCTTGCTCTTTGATTCAGAGTAGACACAAAATGGTATGTGCACAAATACGCAGTGCCTTAAACAAATAAACCCAATAAAAAAATGTTTGCTAAAACATTCTGAATGTGCACATTTCAAGTCAAGGCGTTAGTATCAGCTATTGTTTCCAAGTCACCACTCATCATTACCACAAATGCTGGATGCTAATAACATTACCGTAGGCTTACTTTAGATAGCTGGATAGTACAGCGCATTCAGAAAGTATTCAGACCCCTCAACTTTTTCCACATTTTGTTACGTTATAGACTTATTCTAAAATTGATTTTTTAAAGTATAATTTCTCAAGTCTAAAAACCTGTTTTCACTTTGTCCTTATGGGGTATTGTGTGTAGCTTGATGAGTAAAACAATACATTTTATCCATTTTAAAATGAGGCTGTAACGTAACAAAATGTGGAAAAAGACAAGGGGTCCGAATACTTTCCAAATGCACTGTAGATATGGCTGTCTTGGATTCATCATATTCCTAAAGCAGTGGTTCTTAACCTTGTTGGAGGTACTGAACCCCACCAGTTTCATATGCGCATTCACTGAACCCTTCTTAATTGGAAAAAATAAAATATGATTTTTTCAAATTCAAAACATAGGTATATATTTTACTGGTGCACAAAATGAACCGTGCATCAACATCACTGTGTTCAAAGAACAAAATCATCAAAACATGATTTTCACACAAAAACAAAAACATAATAATGAATATTTACTGCAAATCAGTGTGACTTCTGCTGTTGCCTTTCAGAGACCAGTTCAGAAATGTGCGGCTTCACCTTGGCAAGTGCCACTCTCATGTCATTTTCGCAACAAAGTTTGTTACTTTTCTTCATTTTATGTCCAGCATCCTCGAAAAGGATTGCTCGCAAAGATATGTTGTAACAAACGGTATGAAAATCTCCAGAGCTTTCTTAGCAATAACAGGGTACGTTACCATTTGTTGACACCAAAATGTTGAAAGCTTTGTTGTTCTGAAGAGTTGCTGTTGAACCTGGCTCTGCTGAATTTCAATGATTTCATCGAGGTATTCATCATTAAATGTGAACGGCTGTCTCACCCATGCTGGATATGACTCTCTTGTAGGGAAGTATCCGTCGAGAGACTTTGCAAGCTCATCTAAGTGTGTGGCAATTGTTTGCTTCAGTTCCGCGGGTACAGAAATGTCTCAGATTCCAGATACATCTTCGATCTTACTTACACAGTCGTCCAGCAGGGGAATGTTTGCGAAGTTATCATTCTCTGTTCGTCGTTTCCATAACGGTAGCTTTTTTTGAAAAGCCTTCAAGTTTTCCTCCGCTTCGATGATGTTGACTCCACCGCCCTGCATCTTTTGATTGAGATGATTGAGAGCTGCGAAGATATCAGCCATGTACGCTAAAATGAGAATGAACTGCATTCTGCAATCTGCATGACAATGTTGGTGCTCTTGCAAAAACAGGGCTAATTACAAATGCACGGCAAAAACACGACGCAGCACCTGTCCCCGGGATAACCACCGAACGTTAGAATGGTACAGAAGTACCTCGAATTCAGAGCCCATTTCTTTACACATCTCACTGAAGATGCGGTGCCTCAGAGCACTAGTTTGCACATAGTTCACCCATTCCACTACAATTTTTAATACTTCTGCCAGTTTTGGAGGCAAGGTTTTTGTTGCCAACGCATGCCTGTGCAGAATACAATGCGTAACAATGATGTGTGGTGCATCGGCTTTCACTAGCGCACCAAAACCAGACTTTCTTCCCAGCATGACTGGAGCTCCGTCCGAACAAACTGCAGAAACCATATCCCACGAAAGATTGTTGTCTTTGAAGAATTCATCCACAAGTTTCTTCACATCGGCTGCCTTAGTTGTTGTTATAAGAGGCTTACAAAATAAAAAATCTTCCTTTATCACGTCGTCTTTCACATAGCGCACGAATACAGCAAGCTGGCTTAGATTGGAAACGTCTGTGGTCTCGTCTAGTTGAAGCCTGAATTTTGCCGGGCTTGAAATCAGATCTGCAACTACTTGAGCCAAGATGTCTTTGCTCATCATGTCCTCTATTCTGTCGCTGATGGTGTCATTTGAAAGAGGAATTTGGGATAACTTAACTTCAGCCTCTTTTCCCAGCATGATATTCGCCATCTTCAACACAGCTGGTTTTATGAGTGTTTCACCAATGGTGTGTGGTTTGCCCTGCTTTGCGATCAGGTAAGCAACTTCGTACGATGCTGTGAGGATCAGTTTGTTCATAGGTCCTTCTGTAGCTCAGTTGGTAGAGCATGGCGCTTGTAACGCCAGGGTAGTGGGTTCGATCCCCGGGACCACCCATACGTAGAATGTGTGCACACATGACTGTAAGTCGCTTTGGATAAAAGCGTCTGCTAAATGGCATATATTATTATTTATTTATATATTAGAGACAGGCAGAGTAGCCTTTTCATCGAATCTGGCTCTCTTCACCTTGAATTCAGCGAGCGTTGTGTTCTTGTATTTCCATCTCCATGCAGCTTAAGGAAGTGTTCTCTTAGTTTTGCCGGTGCTAGATAGAATTGCTCAACTTGGCATTGCAAATCATGCAGTTAGGACGCTGACTCCCATCACGTTCTGTTATACATGTGAATCCATATTGTACATATTCGTCCGACCACTTTTTTTTTTGCTCGACATAGTAAGTATGAAGGGATTAAAATATTAAGAAAGAAATCACAAGACGTACCATCACGACAGTCACAAGTCGACTACTTAGCGTACCAAATTCCCTGCAGCACAGATAGGCCAAGCGATGTAGCGTGATCACCTGCAGCCAATGATGGCCAAGCGGGGCGTGTCATCACGAATCATATGAGTCCGATGTGTGTCTTGACCTCCGCCGAACCCCTGAGACTGACTCACCGAACCCCTGGGGTTCGATTGAACCCAGGTTAAGAACCACTGTCCTAAAGGAAACAGTCTGTCCTGTGGATTTAACCTGCCATGATAAAAGTAAAACATTATTGAAACATATCTCTCTAAAATAGTCAGTGAGATCTATATTAAATGTACCAACTAATAAGCCTATGGCTCTATTCAATCTGTATCATCGAAAAGTTAAAAATGAAAAGGTAATTTTTGATTGAGCTGACATACTCGGCATTTACTGTGATACAGTCTCCGCCAATCGAGGGAACATTTCCTTTAAATTTCAATCATTCTGTAACGCTGAACTTCCGAGATACAGATTGAATAGAGCCCCTAATCGGCTTGTTAAAGCACTCATTGTTTTGTTGCCTACACCCTCAGGAATATTCCTTTCTACACATAGCATGTCCCAGTTTAGGCAAAGATGTGTGTGGCTTAGCGTAAGTTAGTCACTCACTTCAGCGTGAAATCACCAGTGTTGACGCATGAGAGAGAACAAAGCAGAAGCCCCACATCACATTTAATGACTGTGACGTTTGCTTGAAGATCAGTGTGGGTGTGTGTGCTTTCGCATGCGTATGTGTATGGGTGTGCGTGTGCGTGTGCGTATGCGCATGCGTGTGCGTATGTGTATGTGTGACACAGTGGCATTTTGCTTGAAGATCACGACCCCGCAGCTATATGATAAATGTCAACCACAACATTGTCCTGTTAATAAGACATGCCACTGCCAACCTACCCATCGTCTCGTTGCTGACTGACAAAGCTTACGGCCCCCCAAAGTAATAACTCATATCGATTGAAATATTGCTGCCTGGAAGACGTTTATTTGGTCCCTTTTTGAGAAGAAAATACTATAGTCAGTATATACTAGCTAGATTGTTGTGATGACTGCTCTTGTAAATTTGATGCTGTGTACAAAAATATACATCCGGGAACTTCTGTCAGAAACCATATCAACTCATCATTAATACTCACATGATTACAATGAGTAAACTAGCGACACAGATCACGTTAACAACGGGCGTTAAGAAAATATGTGTGTGGTCGGTGCACTGACTGCACACTACTTTGAAAAATGGCTTTGATAAAGGTGTGAATTTAAATTATTATTATCAAATGCCGTTCATGAAATACCAGTCTACGGTAAAAAATAATTATGCGTAGCCTACTACTGTATCGACATGCTCCTCCTTCATAGCACAACACTGCATCTCTTATAAGAAGAGGTTATGGCGGACCGGGCTGGTAGTTTAGGGGATTTGCCAGTTTAGGAGCTTAACTGGTGCCCCCTCTCCTGTCACTCAACAACCAAACAGGAAGAGGCTGCATACCACTCACTTCTTGCTCTATGTTTAACTCTGATGGGCTATGTCCCAAATGGCACCCTATTCACTCTATAGTACTGCACTATATAGGCAATAGAGTTCCATTTGGGACCTATTCTTGGGATTTATTTTGGGTATCCATCTTGCAGACCGATATGGTATAATGTACCTAGAGTGGCTTAAGCAGGTGGTATGTTGTTGTTTTTAATACCTATCACTGTATAGGGGAAAGGGGGAAATTGCGATTTTTCTTCTTTTTTTTACATTCAGCATCACTCCGTCAAGGGAAATATAGTATCCTTTCTAACAAAGATATCTACATATATTTCAGGATGTGGTGTATCCCTGGACATAATCACAATTAATGTAAACAACAGATTTTGAAAACATAGGTTGTCCAAAAACAAGTGGTCTCTTGGCACCATTTATCTCCTACGAATGTCTGTACTGAATTATATATTACCAATAACCTTTTTAAACCACGTCTATCATTATTTCCCAAACACAATTCAACGTAATCATAATCACTTTTTGTCTTTTTATCATTTTAAGCATATTTTAACACGGCCTTAACACCTAACAAACACTTTGTACTTTTTAAAACACATTTAACATAGGCCAGCCCTGTTGTTACCTCATATCCAAGCGATAATGGCTTGCATTATTCCTGGGAAGAAAACACTTCAATTTGCTCAACTTGCCATTGGCTCAACTTACCCCAAGGCAAACCTTTTGACTATATTAGCCCACACAGCTACAAGGATGTACTTTAATACTAGGTTTAGGACCTCATATTGAAGCTTATAGAGACCCCAACTGATATAGAACTGGTATAGAACTGGTATAGAACTGATATAGAACTGGTATAGAACTGGTATAGAACAATCTTTAAATGATCTACTTTATTTGAAATACAAGCATTATGAAACCTCTAACACAATACATGTATTTGAATTTACCCCACTCTCCCCTACAACTCTCCTTGCTCTCACTTTATCTCCTGAATGACTCTGTTACTCTATTTTACAAATGTGGACAGTGTGCATACTTCATTCCATGTAGTTCTTAGCTTCTTCATCTCACGTGGTGGTAGCAATGTGAATTTCTCAGTGATCCTGGCTAGATTACAGTGTATCGTTAGGTCAGCTCTCAACCAGCTCTCATGTGTGGTCTCAACAGAAGAACCCAATGTCCAGGTTCAAATAGAGACAGGAAAGAAGAGATTATTTTCAGATGTAGAATAACAAAGCAGATTATATTATTGTGAAATTCTCAGGAGCGTCATTTCAAAGCTTTGCATTTGCCATTAATCAACCATTTTGCCGTGGTGTTGCATGCAGGATGTGGGTAAACAGTTTCTTTAATCATTTCTCTGGGAGATATTAAAGTGTATTTATGACCATTGTGGATACGTATAAAAGAAGACTGGCAGACATGAAAATCAAGTCCTCTAAAGGGTGTCATCTATCTCATGGTTCCCTATGCTAAATCACAGATGAAAATAACAATATTCAAGATTGAATGAGATGGTAAAACAATGCCTAAGCCATGGCCTTAGCATTGCATGAGGCATGAGTTGCGCAACATGCTAAAAACAAGTTATTGTGGGCCCATATTTTATCTGTGTACACTGTTTTTTTGCTTCCAGAATGAAATCCATCAGACTTTGTTCTGTACATCAATGAGAAATAGCAGGTTTTAATGTAACTGCATGTGGCAATGTGTCTTTCCTAATGCTTGGATTTAAAGGCCTACAAAAGATGCCTTCTCCCCTGTTAGCTTATGTGAAGTCGATTTCCATTACTAATATATAAATCACAAGAGAAGTCATTACTAAGCTGGACTCTTTCATTATGAATCACAGTAGAAGTCATTACTAAGCTGGACTCTTTCATTAAAATGAGCTGTATCTTCTGCCTCTGGGAGCCGTACAGGAAGAATATACATCCTACAGAAAGAAACGCATTAAAGGCAGCAATGCACCCGGGTGAAGTATTACTTCATTTATCGCACTAATGTATAACATTTATAACTCTGTGGTGAAAATAGGGGACAACACATTCTCAGAGTCTACATCATTAAGCTTTTAATAATTTAAATCTAGTTGGTGTGATAATAAATATACTGATGAAAGTTAAGTGGGCGTAGTAGCTGTTAAATGCGATTGGAAAACCTTGCACTTATCTAAAAGAGTAACACGAACAGTGCTGGAAATTCATTAATACAAATGTAATGGTTATACCCTACTGTACATAGAAGCAAAAATACCTTTTCATTATGTGTTCGGCAGGGGCACTTTAAAAAAACACTTTTAATTGGATGGTAGATAACGGATTACTGCTTTACTCCAGATTGCTCGACCTTAGAATACATTTCTCTCACACACCAACTCAGACACAGTATTGACTTTCCAAATGAAAAGACATTAATGTAGATAATGGCCATTTTGAATTCTCATTAGTCATTGGGTTTCATTGGCAATCTGGAGGCATGGGCGATATATTAACAGTGGTGTTCACTGCTAGTCATTAAAGGAGAAATAAAAGTTAAAATAAATCCAATCCTGAAGCAGGAATGCCTGCTATTAATCTTGTTGGGCGACCATTGGGTTGCCTGCTTAACGGTTTTATTTAGTCATTTGTGTCCACTCCCTGATAATGCATTTATTCTGAATAATGCCCTGCTGCCAAAACGCTGAGTCCAAGAGATAATACAGTCAACACTGCAAATGGCAAGTTCTACACAACATCTCAGTTGCCTCTCCTACTGTGGATCACATCCAACCATGCATTAAATATATATAAGAACAACTTTGTAGGACAATTAATTATGTACATTTTGAACTGTATATTGTATTATTATTATTTAAATCAATGTGCATTGTTACAGTTTATATTGTATTAAAACAGTAGTTTCCTACAATAATTTGTGGTTAATTTGACAACACCACAACCTCTACATGTGACGTCATCGCCCTAAAATAGCCAAGATGCTGTGGTAGTGGTGCATAAGATCATGAGCATGTGGGACATGAAACGATAAGCGGTGACTATGTTTTCCATTGTAATACACACAGTTGACATCACAAATCATATGCAGAGGCTGTAGAGCCTCAGCCCTCTATCCTACTATCTGCTTTGTCTGCGTCCTTGTCCCAAATGGCACCCTATTCCCTGTATATTGCACTACTTTTGACCAGAGTGGGGTTTTGGGGCCTATGGGGCGCTGATCAAAAGTAGTGCACTAAATAGGGACAAGGGTGCCCTGGGACATATGCCTTCTCTCCAGTCCTCCTGAAGTGGCTCTGATAGCTGAGCATCTGCACCTCTGGGATGTTGACAAGGGTCCTGAGAACCAGGAAGGAATGTCAGAGCGGCAGGGCCTTGTGGATTATCTTCCCCCCCTGTCTAGTCAATCTGAAAGGGCTCCCGACTGAGTCCTGAGCTCACTGATAGTGATAGGGAAGGTCAAAATGTATTTGTTTGCAGCCATGAAAGTTCTGGCAGGTTTTAAGGCAGTTCTGTCAGCAGCATCCTTGCACTCCTGACTTAAAGCTACAATATGTAACGTTTTGGACGACCAGACCAAATTCACATAGAAATGTGTGTTATAGATCTGCCATTCTCATTGAAAGCAAGTCTAAGAAGCACTAGATGTGTTCTATGTGCACTATTTCTATGCTTCCCGTTCTTAAGTTTTGTTTTTGCTTCTTTTACTTTCGGTTTTGTACACCAGCTTCAAACAGTTGAAAATACATTTTTTTTGTTAATGGAAAATATATTTCAGAGTGGTTTAGATGGTACAATGATTCTCTACGCTTGCTTATTTTGTCACATCTACTGAAATTAGGAGAACTACCAGAAAATGGCGGGATCTTAAGCAAAGCAAATTTGTTACATATTGTACAAATTGGATTCGTAATGTATCATATGAATAAGTTTATTTTATTTTTATACTGGCTGAAATTATACTAATGTTCCGGAGCATCACATTAAGAGTGACTGCTGAGACTCTTTGATGACAAATGATGTTGACACTCAGAGCTCAGCTCACTGATTAAGTGTGTGATAGGGTTTACTGGAGGACTTGAACTGAAGCCAAAACATACAGAGAGAATATCCCTGTTTGACACAGTACTCTACTAGAAAACACACAAAGGAATAGGGATATCCCCATTCGAAATGACACATAGTCTTTACTGACATAGGACTGTGTTGTTTATCTTCCAGTTTTCTGAAGAAATACTAACAACTGTGTTATAATACACAAAACATAACACATAAGATTAGTAGCTATTACAATAATCTTGTTACTAGCCAGGCTTCCCACTTTAGATTAGTATATATTACAATAGCCTCGTTGCTTCCCTAAAACGGGAAGCCTGGTGAAGTTCCATGGCAGAAATCAGTTAGAGGGGTCGGAACCCGGTGTAAATCACTGATGACTCGCAACACGTCAAACCAATCAAATGCTTAGGCAGAGCACCAAAGATGCTCAAAAGATTAGTGCCATAGTAGCAACCAACAAGCACTGTTCAAGTTCAAGTTTTGTAAGTCGTATGTACGGGATACACATGGTACACACCGTCCAACGAAATGCTTACTTGCAGGTTCCTTCTCGATAATGCAACAGCAAATAATAAATAATACAAGATAAGAATATGAACACAAAGTAAATGGCTCAGTAGAATAGAATAAACATTTTAGCATAAATATAATACAGGAAGGCACAATTTATAGTCCAATATTTACACTTGTTTTGAGAAGGGGGGATTGATGGGCAAGTGTTTAAATTACGCAGTGTTTAGCAATCATAATAAGAGTCTGGTTGCAGCAGTTGTGATGTGTGTGTGTTTAGAACGTTAGCAGCATAACTGGTTGTCATTGCAATTCTCTGTTATGTCGTCTCCTTATTTCAAATAAAAATAACTTTTTATTTGTAACATGCGCTCAATACAACAGGCAGTGAAATGCTTACTTTCAAGCCCTTAACCAACAATGCAGTTTTAAGAAAATACCACGAAAAAAGTAAGAAATAACAATAACAAATGATTGAAGAACAGCAGTAAATATCAATAGCGGGGCTATATACAGGGGGTACCTGTGTTGAGGTAATTGAGGTAATATGTACATGTAGGTAGAGTTATTAAATTGACTATGCATAGATAATAAAGGAGAGTAGCAGCAGCGTTCCGGGAGGGGGGTAACCATTTGATTAGCTGTTCAGGAGTCTTATGGCTTGAGGTAGAAGCTATTTAGGAGCCTCTTGGACCTAGACTTGGTGCTCCGGTACTGTTTGTCATGTGGTAGCAGAGAGAACAGTCTATGACTAGGGTGGCTGGAGTCTCTAACAATTTTTAGGGACTTCCTCTGACACCGCCAGGCATAGAGGTCCTGGATTGGCCCCGGGCCAAACTTTACTACCCTCTGTAGTGCCTTGCAGTCGGAGGCGTTGCAGTTGCCATACCAGACAGTGATGCAACCCGTCAGGATGCTCTCGATGGTGCAGCTGTAAACTTTCTGAGGATCTGAAGACCCATGACAAATCTTAGGCTGTCTCATCGTTGACGGTGATCAGGCCGACCACTGTTGTGTCATCAGCAAACTTAATGATGGTGTTGGAGTCGTGCCTGGCCGTGCAGTAATGCGTGAACAGGGAGTACATTAGAGGGCTGAGCACACACCCCTGAGGGGCCCCTACCCTTACCACCTGGTGGCAGACCGTCAGGAAGGCCAGGATCCAGTTGCAGACGGAGGTGTTTAGTCCCAGGTTCCTTTGGTGATGAGCTTTGAGGGTACTATGGTGTTGAATGCTGAGCGGTAGTCAATGAATAGCATTCTCACATAGTAGATGTTCCTTTTTCCAGGTGTGAAAGGGCAGTGTGGAGTGCAATAGAGATTGCATCATCTATTTTCATACTGTACCTAAATTACAAGGGTTGGATTTGCACTAAAATATTTTATATGTCAGCACTTAAAAGGCATGTACAAAATCTGGTATATGGTTTGCGTCATATACATTTTCTACTGGTATCATTTTAAATTGAGAACATATAGTTCAGCATGTAAACAATGTGTGAGTTTAGCTATTCTCTGCTTCAGATGACAGATGCCCATAAGGCCAGTAATTACTTTGATATTTTAGTCCTTTAGCAGACACTCTTGTCCAGAGTGACTTACAGTTAGTGCATTCATCTTAAGATAGCTAGATGGAACAACCACATATCACAGGCATAGTAAGTACATTTTTCCTCAATAAAGTAGCTATCAGCAAAGTCAGTGCTAGTATGTCGGAGCCGAGTGACTTGGTGTATAGAGAGAAGAGGAGAGGGCCTAAAACTCAGCCCTGGGGGACACCAGTAGTGAGAGTTCGTGATACAGACACAGATCCTCTCCACATTACCTGGTAGGAGCAGCCTCCTGTCTCTCGGTCCCAGCTTTGATGCACCTGTACTGACCTCACCTTCTGGATGGTAGTGGGGTGAACAGGCAGTGGCTCGGATGGTTGTTGTCCTTGATGATCTTTCTGGCCTTCCTGTGACATCGGGTGCTATAGGTGTCCCTGGAGTGCAGATAGTTTTCCCCTGGTGATCCATTATGCAGACCTCACCACCCTCTGGAGAGCCTTGCGGTTGAGGGCGGTGCAGTTGCCATACCAGGTGGTGATACCAGGTGATGCTCTCAATTGTGCATCTGTCAAATTTGTTAGGGTTTTAGGTGACAAGCCAAATTTCTTCAGCCTCCTGAGGTCGAAGAGGCTCTGTTGCGCCTTCTTCACCACGCTGTCTGTGTGGGTGGACCATTTCAGTTTGTCTGTGATTTGTACGCTGAGAAACTTAAAACTGTCCCCCTTCTCCACTACTGTCCCGTCGATGTAGATAGGGGGGGTGTTCCCTCTGCTGTTCCCAGAAGTCCACTATCATCTCCTTGTTTTGTTGACATTGAGTGAGAGGTTGTTTTCCTGACACCACACTCCGAGTGCCCTCACCTCCTCCATGTAGGCTGTTTTGTTATTGTTTGTAATCAAGCCCACTACTGTTGTGTTGTCTGCAAACTTGATGATTGAGTTGGAGGTGTGCATGGCCATGCAGTCATGGGTGAACAGGGAGTACAGGAGTGGGCTGAGCACGCACCCTTGTGGGGCAGCAAAGTGGAAATGTTGTTTCCTACCTTAACCACCTGGGGCCGGCCCGTCAGAAAGTCCAGGACCAAATTGCAAACTTAATGATGAGCTTGGGGGGTACTGTGGTGTTGAATGCTGAGCTGTTGTCAATGAACAGCATTCTTACATAGGTATTCCTCTTGTCCAGAGGGGATAGGGTATGTGCAGTGTGATGGCGATTGCGTCGTCTGTGGACCTGTTGGGACGGTATGTAAACTGAAGTGGGTCTAGGGTGGCAGGTAAGGTGGAGGTGATATGATCCTTGTCTAGTCTCTCAAAGCACTTAATGATGATAGAAGTGAGTGTTACAGGGTGATAGTCGTTTAGTTCAGTTATCTTTATCTTCTTGGGTACAGGAACAATGGTGGCCATCTTGAAGGATGTGGGAACATCAGACTGGGATAGAGAGCGATTGAATATATCCGTAAACACACCAGCCAGCTGGTCTGCGTATGCTCTGAGGATATGGCTATCGATGCTGTCTGGGCCAACACCCTTGCGAGAGTTAACACGTTTAAATGTCGTATTCACGTCTGCCACGGACAAGGAGAGGGATGGCCCGCAGTCTTGGTAGCGGGCCACGTCGGTGTATTATCCTCAAGCGGGCAAAGTTTGTCTGGAAGCAAGACGTCGCTGTCTGTGACGTGGCTGGTTTTCTTTTTGTAGTCCGTAATTGCCTATAGACCCTGCCACATACTGTATGTCTCGTGTCTGAGCCTTTGAATTGCGACTCCACTTTGTCCCTATACCGACATTTCGCTTGTTTGATTGCCTTGCGGAGAGAATAACTACACTGTTTATATTCGGCCATATTCCCAGTTATCTTTCCATGGTTAAATTTGGTGGATCGCACTTTCATTTTAGAGCGAATGTCTCCTTCTATCCACGGTTTCTGGTTAGGATAGGTTTTAATAGTCACAGTGGGTACAACATCTCAAATGCACTTCCATATAAACTCACTCACCGAGTCACTGTATAAATCTATATTATTCCCTGAGGCTGCCCGGAACATTTCCCAGTCCACGTGATCAAAACAATCTTGAAGCGTGGATTCTGATTGGTCTGACCAGCGTCAAATGGTTCTAATCACGGCTACATCCTGTTTGAGTTTCTGCCTATAGGACGGTTGGAGCAAAATGGAGTCGACGTTGGATTTGCCGAAGGGGGGGTGGGGGAGGGCCTTGTATACATCGCAGAAGTTAGAGTAGCAGTGGTCCAGTATATTGCCTGCGTGAGTGCTGCAATCAATACGCTGATAGAATTTAGGTAGCCTTGTTCTCAAATTTTCCTTATTAAAATCCCCAGCTACAATAAATGCTGCCTCAGGATTTTATTTTATTTATTTATTTTATTTTCACCTTTATTTAACCAGGTAGGCTAGCTGAGAACAAGTTATCATTTGCAACTGCGCCCTGGCCAAGATAAAGCATAGCAGTGTGAACAGACAACACAGAGTTACACATGGAGTAAACAATTAACAAGTCAATAACACAGTAGAAAAAAAGGGGAGTCTATATACATTGTGTGCAAAAGGCATGAGGAGGTAGGCGAATAATGACAATTTTGCAGATTAACACTGGAGTGATAAATGATCAGATGGTCATGTACAGGTAGAGATATTGGTGTGCAAAAGAGCAGAAAAGTAAATAAATAAAAACAGTATGGGGATGAGGTAGGTAAAAATGGGTGGGCTATTTACCAATAGACTATGTACAGCTGCAGCGATCGGTTAGCTGCTCAGATAGCAGATGTTTGAAGTTGGTGAGGGAGATAAAAATCTCCAACTTCAGCGATTTTTGCAATTCGTTCCAGTCACAGGCAGCAGAGATATGGAAAGAAAGGCGGCAAAATGAGGTGTTGGCTTTAGGGATGATCAATGAGATACATCTGCTGGAGCGCGTGCTACGAATGGGTGTTGCCATCGTGACCAGTGAACTGAGATAAGGCGGAGGTTTACCTAGCATGGACTTGTAGATGACCTGGAGCCAGTGGGTCTGGCGACGAATATGTAGCGAGGGCCAGCCGACTAGAGCATACAAGTCGCAGTGGAGGCCGCGAATGGTTGAAAAGCATGCATTTGGTTTTACTAGCGTTTAAGAGCAGTTGGAGGCCACGGAACGAGTGCTGTATGGCATTGAAGCTCGTTTGGAGGTTAGATAGCACAGTGTCCAAGGACGGGCCGGAAGTATATAGAATGGTGTCGTCTGCGTAGAGGTGGATCAGGGAATCGCCCGCAGCAAGAGCAACATCATTGATATATACAGAGAAAAGAGTCGGCCCGAGAATTGAACCCTGTGGCACCCCCATAGAGAGGACCAGACAACCCTCCGATTTGACACACTGAACTCTGTCTGCAAAGTAATTGCAAAGTAATTGGTGAGCCAGGCAAGGCAGTCATCCGAAAAACCGAGGCTACTGAGTCTGCCGATAAGAATATGGTGATTGACAGAGTCGAAAGCCTTGGCAAGGTCGATGAAGACGGCTGCACAGTACTGTCTTTTATCGATGGCGGTTATGATATCGTTTAGTACCTTGAGCGTGGCTGAGGTGCATCCGTGACCGGCTCGGAAACCAGATTGCACAGCGGAGAAGGTACGGTGGGATTCGAGATGGTCAGTGACCTGTTTGTTGACTTGGCTTTCGAAGACCTTAGATAGGCAGGGCAGGATGGATATAGGTCTGTAACAGTTTGGGTCCAGGGTGTCTCCCCCTTTGAAGAGGGGGATGACTGCGGCAGCTTTCCAATCCTTGGGGATCTCAGACGATATGAAAGAGAGGTTGAACAGGCTGGTAATAGGTGTTGCGACAATGGCGGCAGATAGTTTCAGAAATAGAGGGTCCAGATTGTCAAGCCCAGCTGATTTGTACGGGTCCAGGTTTTGCAGCTTTATCAGAACATCTGCTATCTGGATTTGGGTAAAGGAGAACCTGGAGAGGCTTGAGCGAGTAGCTGCGGGAGGGGGGGGGGGGCGGAGCTGTTGCCCGAGGTTGGAGTAGCCAGGCGGAAGGCATGGCCAGCCGTTGAGAAATGCTTGTTGAAGTTTTCGATAATCGGTTATATGGTTTCCTGTTTACATAGAGTCCAGGGAAGTTCCTTGAAGGCCATCGTGGTATCTGCTGAGTGGGGATATACACAGCTGTGACAATAACTGTCGAGAATTCCCTTGCAAGATGCATGCCATATGATAAGCTGCAAAATATACTGAGAGAGAGTGACAATCAAATAAAACAGATTGGGGATATTACAACTACTGTACACAAAAATGAAATGTTAATTTGAGAATACAACACAGAAACACAGATACATTAGAGACAGAAACCCTTCCCCTCTTTATTGCAGGATTGTGATAAATGATTAATCAACATTCCCACTAGTTCATTTTGAGTAATAGTTTAACAATTTAAACAACTTTAAACACTTCACTTCAAAGGGAGGCATGACAACGACGTGATTTTGGAGGTATGGCAATACGAGACCACTATTACAGTAATGATTACAGATGGGATGGCCTGCTTTCCACTCGTGCTAGCCCTCATGTTTTCTCACTGTAATTAATATCTTAAAGGGATAGCTCTGAAGGTCAGGACTGAAACTATGCATCATATCACCTACTATAACACTAGTCAGACCTGGGTTCCAATAGTTTCCCTTTTCTTTCAACTACTTCAAGCATTTGATTGAGTCTGCCTGCCTGGAGTGCCAGATCGTTGGGGTTTGTAGTTATGGGACAACTGCATTGTTTCCATTGCACCAGGCAAGCTCAATCAAATACAGATAAAGTGTTTGAAAGAAAACAAATACTGTTTGAAGCCAGGTCTGGCGCTAGTCAAAGCATCGCCTGATGACTTGGTTCTGCAGGGAGTTTCTGCTGTCACAATAAATCAATGACACGCCGAATACAGTGTAATCATACAGGGATCCTGTTTCTCGCTCTCTTCACCACATAATGGTCTGTAAAACCCATTGCGCGATGGGGCACACTCCTCAACCCAGCTGTGCATGCAATGCACCGTAATAGCTGTCGTGTTTGATGGTTGATTTGAGAAAGACAAGTCATGGGAGAAAAATACACAAAACCATGCTTGTTTGTTTAAGTGTGCTAGTCTTCCGCCCATGCATTCTGCACTATACAGTGATCAGCATTCTTCAGTGCCAGTAGCCAACCACGGTTCTCTTGATCTTGTTCCCTGTCTTACACTATGTTCAGTTAGAACACAGTAAAGTTGGATGTCATTTAATGATATATTATTTCGGAATGCTGCTTTTTTCCCAACATGCACCACAGAACTGAAGGACACTGCTGGCATTTGTCAACAATTGAATATTCAACTCTTAAATCCATCAAAATGGTGGATCAGAAGCTTAGCATATTCTTCAAGCCAAAGGATCAAACTGTGATCAGGAACAAGGGAGGGAACTCCTGCTGTGTTCATATCCCAGACCCCCGTTCATCATAAAGACAGATAATATTGACTCGTTTTTTCAAATTACCCAAACACCATGCAGCCCTTTCATTTCAGCAGACAGTTTATTCTCCTCATCTGGAGTACTTTCTGTCATATCATGTCTGATACACTGCTCTGTCTTTGACAGTGCATTGTCCTTTGATGAGCCTTAAAAGGCTTGGTTTGATGGATGATAACTTCGGCATCTTTCTCTGTTGTGGACTTGTGATGAGGGAGTGCATGTGAGATGTGAGGAGGAAGACACAGCGTGAATGGGAAGTGTGTGTGTGTGTGTGTGTGTGTGTGTGTGTGTGTGTGTGTGTGTGTGTGTGTGTGTGTGTGTGTGTGTGTGTGTGTGTGTGTGTGTGTGTGTGTGTGTGTGTGTGTGTGTGTGTGTGTGTGTGTGTGTGCCTGCCTGCGTGCGTGTGTGCGTGTGTGAATGTGTGTGTGTCAAAGCTATCTGGTGTATGACACCCAGGCAGACCTTACTGTTAGGCTTTGATCAGTCTGAAATAATAGCAAAGTAAACATGTATACTTTCATATTACATCGACCACTTATAGCCTACCATGTACAGGTGTTTCCATATACAAGTGAATCAAACGTTATTGCCACATGAGCCGAATACAATGAGTGTAGACTTTACCGTGAAACGCTTACTTATAAGCACTTAACCAATAGTGTAGTTCAAGAAGAAGAAAATATTTACCAAGTAGACTAAAATAAAAAGTCATAATAAAAAGTAACACAATAAGAATAACAATAACGAGACCTTATACAGGGGGCACCAAGTACCGGGTTGGTGTGCAGGGGTACAGGCTAGTTGAGGTAATTTGTACATGTTGGTGGGGGTGAAGTGACTATGCATAGGTAACAAACAAACAGCGAGTAGCAGTAGTGTACGAAGGGGGGGGGGGGGGGGGGTTAGTGTAAATTTTCTCCAGTGGTGAATTTTAAGAATTCTTCAGCGGTCTAATGGCTTGGAGGTAGAAGCTGTTGAGGAGCCTTTTGGTCCTGGACTTGGCACTTCGGTGCCGCTTGCCGTGCGGTAGCAGAGAAAACAGTCTATTACTTGGGTGACTGGAGTCTCTGACAATTTTATGGGTTTTCCTCTGACACCGCCTATTATATAGGTCCTGGATGGCAGGAAGTTTGGCCCCGGTAATGTACTGGGCCGTTCGCACTACCCTCTGTAGCGCCTTACGGTCAGATGCCAAACAGTTGCCATACCAGGCGGTGATGTGACCGATCAGGATGCTCTCAATGGTGCAGCTGTAGAACCTTTTGAGGATCTGGGGGCCCATTCCAAATCTTTTCAGTCTCCTGAAGGGGAAAAGGTTTTGTTGTGCCCTCTTCACGACTGTCTTGGTATGTTTGGACCATGATAGTTTGTTGGTGATGTGGACACCAAGGAACTGGAAACTCTCAACCCGCTCCACTACAGCCCCACCGATGCTAATGGGGGCCTGTTTGGCCCGCCTTTTCCTGTAGTCCACGATCAGCTCCTTTGTCTTGCTCACATTGAGGTGTAAATATTTGAGTTGTAATAGAACATATTTTTGCTGAAAGAGATGCCTCTCGCAAACTTCTGAAGATCAAATGAATGACTATGATATACCATTACAACAGTAGATCACCATGTATGTGAACTGTGGTAATCCCTGTGATCTTAGACTTACCTCAATCCTGTACGTACCAGAACAAAGCTGTGATGATACTGGGACACTAAACTACTATATACTTGGTGTCCATTTTAGCTTCAACTATCAGATTGCTTGCAGTATACCTATCCTCGGGCACTGCCTTGCCTGGTTGCCAAGTTCTAAGTTTCAATAAGTTTGAGAGGTTGTACTGTAATGGATTCTATAGGGAGGCTGTCAAAGATAAATATTTGAGTCGTAATAGAACATACTTTTGCTGAAAGAGACTCCTCTCGCAAACTTCTGAAGATCAAATGAATGACAATGATATACCATTACAACAGTAGATTACGATGTATTGTTTTGTGCCTGATACTTGAGGGTTTGGTTCATTACATAAGCCAGTCAGAATTTCGACCAATGGGGGGGACATTATTTGGCATGACAGGCCCTCTATCTCATGTTCAGTTACAGCTAATGGACATTCATAATATTGAGTTTACAATGGCATGCATCAAGCTTACTTAGACTTACCCTTAAGTGGCAATACTAGACGCTATTATTACACAATACTGTGTTATAGGGTGGTTTTATGCCCTCCATAGTACATAACTTATGACATATACTTAGGGGAAATAAATAGATAAGTAATCATATACTAAAGTGAGAGGGTGCACCAAACTATTTACTGGTTAAGGATTAATACAAGGCCTCACAGGAGAAATCAGTGGAGGTGTTTGGGTGTAGAAATCCAATATGTGCATTAGAACATTCATCAGTGTCATACAGGATTATTGTTGATTTTCACGTGGTCACATGTACCTGGGGCGGTAGGTAGCCTAGTGGTTAGAGCGTTGAGCCAGTAACCGAAAGGTTGCAGGATTGAATCCCGAGCTGCACAAGATAAAAATCTGTCGTCCTGCCTCTGAACAAGGCAGTTAACCCACTGTTCCCCAGTAGGCCATCATTGTGAATAATTTATTCTTAACTGACTTGCCTAGTTAAATAAAATAAAACATCTGTTGACTAGTTTCTTGAGGTTGGTTGATGTCATATCTCTTTCGATTTTGGATAATGGGACAATATCCCTACTGATACTTAGCGATCAGAATATTTGATGTGGACTTTCATACATACACACTAAAAAAGTCAACTTAACAAATTGCTTAAACAGCATTTTTATGTGAGTTGACTGGACTTCAAATGGACAAGAATTTTAGCTAGTGTGTTAAAGTTTGTTTACTCAACAAACTGCTCAAAGAGAGCTGAATTTGATAAAGCTTATTAAGTAAGATTACAAATGAATGTCTGGCTTTGGAAGGCAACACTGTATGTTGGTTCAGCTATATGCCCAAAACTTGAGCAAACTCACTACTCACTATCCTATTGCAGCTTGGTTGCCTTACATTTTTAAAACTTTTTTTACATTTTTTACAGAGCGGTAGACCTACACTTTTAACTTATAGGCCAACAAAACTGAATAGTTACACTTTGTAACACCAAAACTAGTGGCATCTGAGCTGCCACCAACATGAAGGAGACAAAACCTTAAGATGTTGTGAAACATGACATGATGTGTTGTAACACCACTTAATCAAGAGCCCTACTGGAAAAGGTTGAAAACACTATTTGGGTGTTTCGAGTTCTGTTTAGTGAAGGATTAGATGCAGTTGAAGTCGGACATTTACATACACTTAGGTTGGAGTCATTAAAACTTGTTTTTCAAACACTCCAAAAATGTATTGTTAACAAACTATAGTTTTGGCAAGTCGGTTAGGACATCTACTTTGTGCATGACACAAGTAATTTTTCCAACAATTGTTTACAGGCAGATTATTTCACTTATAATTCACTGTATCACAATTCCAGTGGGTCAGAAGTTTACATACACTAAGTTGACTGTGCCTTTAACCAGCTTGGAAAATTCCAGAAAATTATGGCATGGCTTTAGAAGCTTCTTTAGAAGCTTCTGAGGCTAATTGACATCTTTTGAGTCAATTGGAGGTGTACCTGTGGATGTATTTCAAGGCCTACCTTCAATCTCAATGGCTCTTTGCTTGACATCATGGGAAAATCAAAAGAAATTAGCCAAGACCTCAGAAAAAAAATGTGTACAGTCTGTTTCATCCTTGTGAGCAATTTCCAAACACCTGAAGGTACCGTGTTCGTCTGTACAAACAATAGTACGCAAGTATAAACACCATGGGACCACGCAGCCGTCATACCACTCAGGAAGGAGACGTGTTCTGTCTCCTAGACATGAACGTACTTTGGTGCAAAAAGTGCAAATCAATCCCAGAACAACAGCAAAGGACCTTGTGAAGATGCTGGAGGAAACAGGTACAAAGTATCTATATCCACAGTAAAACTAATCCTATTTCGACATAACCTGAAAGGTCGCTTAGCAAGGAAGAAGCCACTGCTCCAAAATCGCCATAAAAAGCCAGACTACGGTTTGCAACTGCACATGGGGACAAAGATCATACTTTTTGGAGAACTGTCCTCTCGTCTGATGAAACAAAAATAGAACTGTTCGACCATAATGACCATCATTATGTTTGGAGGAAAAAGGGGGATGCTTGCCAGCCGAAGAACACCATCCCAACCGTGAAGCACGTGGTTGGCAGCATCATGTTGTGGGGGTGCTTTGCTGCAGGAGGGACTGGTGCACTTCATGAGGCAGGAAATTTATGTGGATATATTGAAGCAGCATCTCAAGACATCAGTCAGGAAATTAAAGCTTGGTCGCAAATAGGTCTTCCAAATGGACAATGACCCCAAGCATACTTCCAAAGTTGTGGCAAAATGGCTTAAGGACAACAAAGTCAAGGTATTGGAGTGGCCATCAGAAAGCCCTGACCTCAATCCTATAGAAAATGTGTGGGCAGAACTGAAAAAGCGTGTGCAAGCAAGGAGGCCTACAAACCTGACTCAGTTACAGCAGCTCTGTCAGGAGGAATGGGCCAAAATTCACCCAACTTATTGTGGGAAGCTTGTGGAATGCTACTCAAAATGTTTGATCGAAGTTAAACAATTTAAAGGCAATGCTACCAAATACTAATTGAGTGTATGTAAACTTTTGACCTACTGGGAATGTGATGAAATAAATAAAAGCTGAAATAAATCATTCTCTCTACTATTATTCTGACATTTCACGTTCTTATATAAAGTGGTGATCCTAACTGACCTTAGACAGGGAATTTGTACAAGGATTAAATGTCAGGAATAGTGAAAAACTGAGTTTAAATGTATTTGGCTAAGGTGTATGTAAACTTCCGACTTCAACTGTATCTTCTCTTTTGGTGGCGTTTTCTATCTCTAATGTTTCTAAACACTTTTATGATGTTTCAAATCCTGTCTAGTGCGGAATTACAGTGCCTTAGAAAGTATTCACTCTCCTTGACTTTTTCTCCATTTTGTTGTTACAAAGTGAGATTAAAATGTATTTAATTGTCTTTTTTTGTGTCAATTATCTACACAAAATACTCCATCAAATTGCAAGAATAATTTGTTAAAGAAATCATGAAAAATAAAACACTAATGTATCTTGATTCAACCCCCTCAGCCAATACTTATTAGAATCACCTTTGGCAGCGATTACAGCTGTGAGTCTTTTTGGGTAAGTCCCTAAGAGCTTTCATGCCTAGATTGTGCAACATTTGCCCATTATTCTATTCAAAAGGAATATTCACTTTCTTCTTGGTAAGCAACTCCAGTGTAGAATTTGGCCTTGTGTTTTAGGTTATTGTCCTATTGAAAGGTGAATTCATCTCGCATTGTCTGTTGGAAAGCACACTGAGTCAGGTTTTCCTCTGCAATATTGCCCGCTCTTAGGACCATTCCGTTTATTTTTTTTGTCCTGAAAAGCTCCCCAGTCCTTAATGATTACAAGCATACCCATAACATGATGCAGAAACCACTATGCTTGAAAATACGGAGGGTGGTTCTCAGTCATGCCAGGGAGCGGGACTCGACACCATGCCTGGACTGGGCACCGGCGCAGAGGAAGACTCCTGCCATGGAGGGGGACTGGAAAACGCGCCCGGACCGGGCATCGGCGCAGAGGAAGGCTCCTGCTATGGAGCGGGACTGGACGCTGTGCCTGGACTGGGCACCGGCGCAGAAGAAGGCACCTGCCATGGAGCAGGACTGGGGAGGCGCACTGGAGGCCTGGTGCATGGAGCCGGCACAGGTGGCACCGGACTGGTAACACGCACTTCAGGGCGAGTGCGGGGAGCCGGCACAGGACGTACCGGACTGGGAAGGCGCACTGGAGGCCAGATGCGTGAAGCCAGCACAGACTTCACCAAACAGCTGACAGGCTCTTCAGGTCGAATGTTGAGCAGAACACACTTGACCAACATCTCTCTCCTCTCTCTCTCCCCAACTTCTCCATCGCCTCCCTGACAGTCTCTGGCTCTTCTCTCTGCTCAGCCACCAGCTCCATGTGCCCCTCCCTCAATACCGGGCTGGGGAGGCGCACTGGTGGCCTGGTGCGTGGAGCTGGCACAGATGGTACCAGGCTGAGAAGGCACTCTTCAGCGCGCCTGCGCTGCAACATACCCCTCGCCAAAACCTCTCTCCGGTACCCCTCGTTGAACTCCTCCAGAGTTTGCCACTCCCCGCTGCTAAGTCGACCACCCCATGTGCCCCCCCCCTAAAAAAATAAAATAATATTGGGGTTTCTGTGGCCGCGGCCCCCGGCGTCGTCGCTGTCCTTCCTGATCTTTACGCGACTCCCGCCAAGTAAGGGTCTCGCATCCTCTCCTGATCTCCTCCCAGGTCCAACTCACCTTCTCCTCCATGGCACGCTGCTTGGTCCTTGCTTGGGATATTCTGTCATGGTCGTGTGGAAAGAAGGACCAAGGCGTGTGTTGAGTTCCACATCTTTATTTGCAGTGAAAATTCCCACAAAACAATAAACTAACAACGTAACGTGGCATCAGTGGTGCAACTTGCACATACTCAAAACAATATCCCACAAAGCAGGTGGGAGAAAGGGCTTCCTAAATATGATCCCCAATTAGAGGCCTCTAATTGGGAACCATACAAACCAGCCACATAGAAAATAAATGACTAGAACACCCCCCTAGTCACACTCTGACCTAAACACCATAGAGAACCGAGGGCTCTTTATGGTCAGGGTGTGACAGTACAGGTCTTTTTAAAAATGTAACCTTTATTTAACTAGGCAAGCCAGTTAAGAACAAATTCTTATTTACATTGACGGCCTACCCTGGCCAAACCTGGATGACACTGGACCAATTGTGCCCAGCCCTATGGGACTCCCAATTACTTACATTGGGTTGACATTCAAACACCCTCCAAACACCAAATCTCATCTTAGGTACACTACTTTTCATGGTTTCATTCCACAGTCATAGTGTTTTGTGTCTTTCTATTTTTACAGTGTAGTATATTAAGTTATATAAGTGAATTCGGTGGTATAAGTGAATTCTTGTGTCTCAAAACCATGTCTTTATAAAATATGTGAAGATTTACTGAGAAGATAAACAAAACATGGCCTCTGATCTAGTCTCACAAATATGGTGGCTCTAAAAACCAGCAAGTCATCCAGTCAGCCTTGGGTTGTGGTTGTGATCTCTGCTGGTTTCGCAACATCTGTTCAGGAACATACTCTGTTAATATATTAGCTGTGACTTGCACTGTGAGAGCCGGGCAGGTGTTTTCAGCTGAAGCCAGGAAACATCAAAGGCAGATTGGGCTCTAAACCTTCCAGTTCATGCAATTGAATTAAAATGTATGAGTCACCAGCAGCTTTCGCCGATAATAAAACACACATAATGTCTGTTGTCGGTCTGGCTGCATGAGGTGCAGGTGGGGAGGGATATATCATATTGTGTGCCCCAAATGGCACCCTATTACCTACATAGTGCACTTCTTTTGACCAGAGACCTATCGGCTTGAAGGGAATAGGGTGCCATTTGCTTAGTGGTGGAGTTGCAAACATGCTGGAAATGTAATTGATTGCAGATGGGGAAGATAATAAATGAAATAGCTTGTCATATAATATCTTGATGAAAACCTGCAGTATAGAAGATAGAATACACACTTGTAAATCAAATCAAATCAAATTGTATTTGTCACATGTAGAAAAAAAGGGTTAAGTAAAAAATAGAAAATGGAAAAGAAAAGTAACAAATAATTAAAGAGCAGCAGTAAAATAACAAGCAAGGCTATATACAGGTGGTACTGGTACAGAGTCAATGTGCGGGGCACCGGTAAGTTGAGGTAATTGAGGTAATATTCACATGTAGGTAGAGAAAGTGGATTATAAACAGAGAGTAGCAGCAGCGTAAAGAGTGGACTGGGTCGCCATTTGATTAGCTGTTCAGGAGTCTATTGGCTTGAGGTAGAAGCTATTTAGGAGCCTCTTGGACCTAGACTTAGCGCTCCGGTACTGCTTGCTGTGCGGTAGCAGAGAGAACAGTCTATGACTAGGGTGGCTCTGGAGTCTTTGACAATGTTTAGGGCCTTCCTCTGATACCACCTGATATAGAGGTCCTGTATGGCAGGAAGCTTGGCCCCGTTGATGTACTGGGCCGTACATACTACCCACTGTAGTTCCTTGCGGTCGGGGGCCGAGCAGTTGCCACACCAGGCAGTGATGCAACAAGTCAGGATGCTCTCGATGGTGTCGCTGTTGAACCTTTTGAGGATATATTCTGTCTCCTGAGGGGAAAAATCATATTGGATAAGGGGGATTTGTGAATATTGGGATATTGTAAGAGTTATAAAACTGCTACAAAAAAAGCAGTCAAAAGCTCAAACTTACTTATGTGGCTGGTAAAAACAAAGTGACACACACACACACACACACACACACACATATATATCTATATATATATATATATATATATCAGCCTGAGGGTATTTAACCAGGGCAGTAGAATTCCCACTCAGGCCACATTCAGGGATACTCCACACTGAGCCATAGCCAGCCAACCACTCCCTTCAGCTCCACCACTGGACTTACTTTACATTTTTCTTCTCTCTTTTGTGTCTCGTTCTTTCCCATGTGAGCCCAGACAGCTTTACGTTATAATATGCAGCAATCTGTCTTTATAATATCCAGCAATCTGTCTTTAAAAGCCATCTGGTTTTAATTTCCTGCAAAGTACAAGATGGTGGGTGTGAGAGAGAGAGAAAGAGAAAAAGAGAGAAAGAGGGAGAGAGAGGTTTTTAAAACGAGCAAAGTTTGAACTTGAGGGTGAATGTAGTGAGTAGGGACTCTGTGTCACTCACATTATTGCATGTTAATGACTCAGGGAAGGCAGTCTGTAAGCAGCCAATGATTTATGGACGTCCAGTGAACTCTAGCAGGCAAAAGCCAAACCCAGAGTTCAGAACTGTCACAGGGACAACAGCAGGACCCTTTTGTTTTGGCTGGCTGCAGACCAGACCTGGTGGGTTCAAATACTATTAGAAATAATGTCCAATACTTTAACTGGATTTGATTGAGTTTACCTGGCATAATGAAACCAATAAGAATAATTGCAAGAGGATAAACCCTGCCCATCTGGCACTTTGGGCAAGCCCCCACAATTGCTCAAAGTATATTTAAAAAATCAAATAGTATGTGAACCCAGGTCTGCTGCATACTTTCATGGCAAAGTATTTCGCACGGTAATTAGCTCCGTCCTAATTTAGTCTGCAGTCCCAGAGGGTTAGGAAAGTCATTCATCATCCTCACTACCTCTAATTATTCAGCTTCAGTTTCAGGTAGAGATGTTGTAATAGTCTAGTCAGTCACTGGCTCGGTCGCCTTGCATGGCTGGCCGCTGGGTGTATTTTCCTTTTGCAATGAGTTGTAGTGGAGATACGTTCTTGGCTTGGGAGTCTGCTATTTGTCCCCGGCACTTGTCATATTTCACATACCTTTTTACAAGTGTTTAGGCTAAGTAGGGAAATGTCATTTCACATTACTCATTAGTGTAACTAAAGAGCTGGGAGTGAATGTAGTGTTGAAAAGGTCAGCTTGCAGTTTTGGAGGTCAGGTACGTTTGGTTCAACTGGCCCTGGAAATTAAGAGCACTTTATTCTAAAAACAAAAGCAGAGAAACAAAATAAAGCAAGATAATCTAGTTAAATAGTTGTTGTATTTAAGAAAGGCATATTGTATCAAATTTCGGGCCACAACAAAACAAGCTAAGATGTGTATTAACAAGTTATTAGGGTTGAGGTCACGAGCAAAAATTCATTCAAGAACCAGAGTATTTTACATCCTATTTTAGAAAAACAAAATACATCAGGTGCATGATAATGGCTAGTAGAAGTAATCAACATTTTAAAATTCATATATTTGGCACACAGTTTCATTATTTTGAGCTCCCCAGAGTTCATTGGAAGAGGAAGTGTAAACTCTAACACAGCCTATTAGCTAGAAAGGTATCTTGGTGTTAATTTGAAGCTAGTTTCGTATGGAGCTCAGAGACAATTTTGCCATTTTAAAGCTAATTTCCTGCAATTCTATGCATTTTGCCATGACTAATGCTGTGTTCCTCTGCTCAAACATTAGAACAAAATCAATCAGCATTTGCCCTGAATGCCCGGTTCAGGGCACAAGCCCTGACTGTCTAGATTTTATTTTATTTTTAGTTCTCAAAGATGGTATTATAAAAAAAATATATATATATAGTCCAATATTTTTTCTGCATCCTTTCTATCTGGTTTTGGTCATTTAAGTTGACACTGAAACAGTTTTTCCATCCCGCCTATTAATTTTCTATACAGAAAAAAACATGTAATTAGCTCCAATAGCTGCAATTCCCTCCATATTAAAGGGATAGTTTGAGATTTGGTCAATTAAGCCCTTTTTTACTTCCTCAGAGTCGGATGAACAGGAACAGCGAGCATGCTAACTGTTTCTGTCAGGGGAGAAGGACCACCCCTTCTTATTGAAGCCATGGAGGTTCAAAGCCGACCTCGGTACTGCAAGCATTGTTTGCAGAGAACAGGATCCTCCATTATAGTGAATGGAACAATTGCAATCTACTGTATGTGTAAAGAATCAATATTGTTTTAGAGACAATCATGGTACCAATAATGGATTCTAATACACCAGATGTATGTCCTTGAAACGATTATTTCAAAATTAGTAGCTCAAACATACAAGTATGGATAACTGCATACGTTTAATGTGTCTGAAAGTGGGTGTTGCAACATAAGTGGGATGATCAACATAAGTGGGTGTATGGGAACATAACAGTTAATTGGGCAGATTGGTTGCCACTCAAGACCGTTTTGCGCGGCTGCTTGCTTGTAGCATTTTAGCTAAGCTGTTTAGTCAAGTTACGATAATTAACGTGGGAAGATTGGAGAATTAACGTGGCAGGTTGGAAAATTAAGGTGGCAGGTTAGGAGAATTAACTTGACAGGTTAGGATAATTAACCGGGCAGATTAGGAGCACTAACCTTGAAGGTTAGGAGAATGAGGTTAATGTTAGGAAAATGGTTAGGCTTAGCTAAAATGCTACAAGAAAGCAGCAAACAGCCATGCAAAACAATCTTGAGTGGCAACCAATCTTCCCAATTAGCTGTTAGGTTTCCATACACCCACTTATGTTGATCCTCCCACTTATTTGCCAACACCCACTTTCAGACACACTCTGTGTATGCAGTTACCCATTACTCCAAACTGTGCATGTTATGTCTCCATGAGATGCTAAACAAACTTAATTTGGCTTCAATGCGCTATTAAGTCTTCCCATGAGAATGAATGGTGTCACGTGATCGATGGCTTTGTCCATTCATACAGTATATACAGTCATTGGTTCCTGTAGACTGCCAGTCATTGCACTCACGCTAGTTAGTGTTGAATCGTGAAACTATTTGCAGTGAATTGTGAAACTATCTCTAACTTCCTTCACAATGGACGCAGAGATATGTAAATTGTATCCATGGTGGTATTCTGTTGTAGCTAGCAATATTAATACAAATAATAATTTTTCACATTTAAAAAAACAAATATTATAATTTGCGGACCCCCTGCAGTACCCCAGACATGGTAACCATGGCACAGTAAGAAGGCTGAAGACTTAGAGATCTCAGACCTTGTGAGACCTCGTAAGACCTTGTGGCACCCTGTGAGACCTCGTAAGACCTTGTGACACCCTGTAAAACCTTGTAAGACCTTGTGACATCCTGTGTGACCTCGTAAGACCTTGTGACACCCTGTAAATCCTCGTAAGACCTTGTGACACCCTGTGAGACCTCGTAAGACCTTGTGACACCCTGCAAAACCTCATAAGACCTTGTGACACCCTGAAAAACCTTGTAAGACCTTGTGACACCCTATGACAACTCATACAACCCTGTGACACCCTGTGAGACCTCATAAGACCTTGAGCCACCCTGTAAGACCTTGGTGGAATAGTATTAAAGCCGATGGCATATTTTATGTTGAACCATGCCCTTCTGTGAGTCAGTAAGTTGGCGCCACTGGAATATATAGCTTCCAAATGCCTGAAGGGCATCCTTAATGCACATATGTGTGCAGGCTGCTGCATTTTAAACACACGCTGGATGGAAAATGCATTATTTTGTGGTTGACAAAGTTCTGTTTGTTAGCCGACTGGAGATGATCATTACTACACCACTTTACTTAGAGCCTGCAGGGTCATGCATAATGCTTTATAACTACTTAGAGCCTGCAGGGACATGTATAATGCTTTATAATTACTTAGAGCCTGCAGGGTCATGCATAATGCTTTATAACTACTTAGAGCCTGCAGGAACATGTATAATGTTTTATAACTACATGGAGCCTGCAGGGTCATGTATAATGCTTTATAACTACATGGAGCCTGCAGGGACATGGAGCCTGCAGGGACATGTATAATGCTTTATAACTACATGGAGCCTGCAGGGTCATGTATAATGCTTTATAACTTGGAGCCTGCAGTGTCATGTATAATGCTTTATAACTATGGAGCCTTCAGGGTCAGTATAATGGTCAGGGTCATGTATAATGCTTTATAACTACATGGAGCCTGCAGGGTTATGTATAATTCTTTATAACTACATGGAGCCTGCAGGGTCATGTATAATGCTTTATAACTACATGGAGCCTGCAGAGACATGTATAATGCTTTATAACTACTTAGAGCCTGCAGGGTCATATATAATTCTTTATAACTACTTATAGCCTGCAGGGTCATGTATAATTCTCTATAATTACTTAGAGCCTGCAGGGACATGTATAATGCTCTATAATTACTTATGCAAGGTCATGCATAATGCTTTATAACCACTTAGAGCCTGCAGGAACATGTATAATGGGAGCCTATGTATAATGCTTTAATAACCTGCAGGGACATGTATAATGCTTTATAACTACTTAGAGCCTGCAGGGACATGTATAATGCTTTATAATTACTGCAGGGACATGTATAATGTCCCAGGGTCATGCATAATGCTTTATAACCACTTAGAGCCTGCAGGAACATGTATAATGCTTTATAACTACATAGAGCCTACAGGGACATGTATAATGCTTTATAATTACTTAGAGCCTGCAGGGACATGTATAATGCTTTATAACCACTTAGAGCCTGCAGGAACATGTATAATGCTTTATAACTACATGGAGCCTGCAGGGTCATGTATAATGCTTTATAACTACATGGAGCCTGCAGTGTCATGTATAATGCTTTATAACTACATGGAGCCTGCAGGGTCATGTATAACTGGAGCCTGCAGGGTCATGTATAACTTTATAACATGGAGCCTGCAGGGTCATGTATAATGGAGCTTTCATAACTACATGGAGCCTGCAGGGTCATGTATAATGAGCTTTATAACTACATAGGAGCCTGCAGGGACATGTATAATGCTTTATAACTACTTAGAGCCTGCAGGAACATGTCATATACATGGAGCCTGCAGGGTCATGTATAATGCTTTATAACTACTTATGGAGCCTAATTCTTTATTATAATGCTTTATAACTACATAGAGCCTGCAGGGACATGTATAATGATAACTACCTGCAGGGTCATGTATAATGCTTTATAACTACATGGAGCCTGCAGTGTCATGTATAATGCTTTATAACTTATAGCCCTGCAGGGTCATAACTACATGTATAAATGCTTTATAACTACATGGAGCCTAGAGCATGTATAATGCTTTATAACAGGAGCCTGCAGTGTCATGTATAATGCTTTATAACTACATGGAGCCTAGGGTCAGCCTGCCTTCAGGGTCATGTATAATGCTTTATAACTACATGGAGCCTGCAGGGTCATGTATAATGCTTTATAACTACATGGAGCCTGCAGGGTCATGTATAATGCTTTATAACTACATGGAGCCTGCAGGGTCATGTATAATGCTTTATAACTACATGGAGCCTGCAGAGACATAACTACATGGAGCCTGCAGAGACATAATGCTTTATAACTACTGGGAGCCTGCAGGGTTATGTATAATACTTTATAATTACTTAGAGCCTGCAGGGTCATGTATAATGCTTTATAACTACTTATAGCCTGCAGGGTCATGTATAATGCTCTATAATTACTTAGAGCCTGCAGGGACATGTATAATGCTTTATAATTGCTTAGAGCCTGCAGGGACATGTATAATGCTTTATAATTGCTTAGAGCCTGCATGGACATGTATAATGCTTTATAATTGCTTAGAGCCTGCAGAGACATGTATAATGCTTTATAACTACTGGGAGCCTGCAGGGTCATGTATAAAGCTTTATAATTACTTAGAGCCTGCACGGACATGTATAATGCTTTATAACTTCTATTAGCATGTGTTCGAGCCTTCTATTTTAACACATGTATATATATCAGCAGAGTTTCCACAATACATAGAGAGAGAGACGTTAATGGGAGTATCCAAGGGGACTAATTGTCAAGGTTATGTCTGGGAAGATGATTGATATCGGGCCAGGCTGTTTTTGTCAGCCTGTCAGGTGGCTGGAATGTTTAATGTTCTCATTATTGGTTGCTCTGTTGTGTATATTTCTCTGTCAGCGCCGTGTGGACCCATCTGAACTGCCAAGGCACTTCAAAGGCCTGCAGGTCATCCGTCTTCTTCCTGACGCCTGCAATGTTCAGTCTCAGCTGAGTGCCAGTGATTTGTTATGACTCCAGAGCCGCAGCTGACAGACAGGACAGTTCTCCGATATAAAAAAAGCACTGGAGTCATTTCCCTTTTGTCGTGCAGTGCAGTGGGTGAAAACATCACTGTGGATACATCCCCGGTGTAATGGGTGACAACTGACACAATAGGCTGACACCTGACAGTTGTGTTGTCTTACTAATTTTATGGAGACTGACTGGATGACTTGAGATGTTCTTATTTTTTTTACTCACTCCCTTGTGACACTCAGTGTAGACTTTGGTTATGGTGTCACGTGTGTCCGAAATGGCACCCTATACTCTGTAGTGCATTCGTTTTGACGAGGGCCCATAGCTCTATTCCCTATATGCCTTGAGAGAGAGAGAGAGAGAGAGAGAGAGAGAGAGAGAGACAGAGAGACAGAGAGACAGAGAGAGAGAGAGAGAGAGAGAGAGAGAGAGAGAGAGAGAGAGAGAGAGAGAGAGAGAGAGAGAGAGAGAGAGAGAGAGAGAGAGAGAGAGACAGAGAGACAGAGAGACAGAGAGACAGAGAGACAGAGAGACAGAGAGGAGAGAGGGAGAGAGAACAAGATTGATTGTTTTCTGTTGATCTGTTTTTGGAACATTGGTAAATAGTCAATTCCTCTTGAAGATAAATTATGTGCTGTGTGGTGCAGATGGACATTTCTGAAAGCTGAAAAAGATTAAAGTGAAACACTGGTCCTTAGACCTAATCACAAGCTGTAGATTATTCTGTCCATTGACCCAGATGGTAAGGCTTGATTCTGCAGCTCCTCCTGTATATAATCATGTGGGTGCTTATATTTTTGCTGTTTATTTTTGCTGTATATTTTCAATGGCGACCCTGGGGCAATTAGGATTAAGTACATTGCTCAAGGACACATTGACAGATGCTGTTTCACCTTGTCGGCTCAGGGATTCGAACTAGCGCCCTTTCCGTTACTGGCCCAATGCTCTAACCGCTAACTGCTGCTGCCCCAGATAATAATGTATACCAGTCTGTCATATTTTACTTAGGTAAGTGAGATGTCCATCACCTATAATGGTCTTCCAGCTGGCATAATGCATGTTGTACCACTCTAATGACCTAGCAACATTTTTCATTCTCTACATTAATGTGGAACATTTTAGTTTCCTACTGTTTCCATCATTGTCAATGCATGGCAAAACAATATTTTCACCTGGCAGAAAAGTAAAAAGTACAAACTTTCACAAACGTCCACAGCTAATTTCTTCCCATAGGTCAAGGCTGTATTTCAGGCACTAAAGCCATCACCTTGGGCTAGGCACAACAAGTTCGATAGCAACTTGATTAAGCTTGCCCGTCAACATGACTGCAAACATGTATGTTAGTTATAATTATAGGATGGAGGTAGGTGATAAAGTGTGGAAGAATGTAATTTGTCTGTTATGATTGAAATTAAACTAGGTGATTCAAAATTCCAAAGGCACTCAAACATCTGATCTATCTTTGTTGCTGGTCCATGGTAACAATAGAATAAGGAACACGCACACTGCTCTTGCTTGTATCGCCGATCTTAATTAAGTTTTATGTATCAGCCTCGTCAGCACTTTTGTAGGTGAAAAACCCCCTGAGACCGTTTTGTACAGTACATATAAATGTTAAAGAATTCAACTAATTGCCTTGTCCTATATACAGTGCCTTCGGTAAGTATTCAGACCCCTTGACTTTTTCCACATGTTGTCAGGTTACAGCCTTCTTCTAAAATGTATTAAAACATATATATATATTCCTCATCAATCTACACACAATAGCCCATAATGACAAAGCAGAAACAGGTTTTTATAAATTCTTGCTAATATATAAAATCCCAAAAACAGATATATGACATTTACATAAGTATTCAAATCCTTTACTCAGTACTTTGTTGAAGCAGGAATTACAGACAATTATTTTGGGGTATGATTCTACAAGCTTTTCACACCTGTATTTGGGGAATGTCTCCCATTCTTCTCTGCAGATCCTCTCAAGCTCTGTCAGGTTGGATGTGAAGCGTTGCTGCACAGCTATTTTCAGGTCTCTTCAGAGATGTTAGATTGGGTTCAAGTCCGGGCTCTGGCGAGGCCACTCAAGGACATTCAGAGACTTGTCCTGAAGCCACTCCTGTGTTGTCTTGGCTGTGTGTTTATGGTTGTTGTCCCGTTGGAAGATTGAACCTTCACCCCAGTCTGAGGTCCTGAGCGCTCTGGAGCAGGTTTTCATCAAGGATCTCTCTGTACTTTGCTTCATTCATCTTTGCCTCGATCCTGACTAGTCTCCCAGTCCCTGCCACTGAAAAACATCCCCACAGCATAATGCTTCCACCAGCATGCTTCACACTAGGGATGGTGCCAGGTTTCCTCCAGACGTGACGCTTGACATTCAGACCAAAGTGTTCAATCTTGGTTTCACCACGGCTAATCTTGTTTCTCAGGGTCTGAGAGTCTTTTGGTGCCTTTTGTAAAACTCCATTTGGGCTGTCATGTGCCTTTTACTGAGGAGTGGCTTCCGTCTGGCCAACTTTACCATAAAGGCCTGATTGGTGAAGTGCTTCAGCAATGGTTGTCCTTCTAGAAGGTTCTCCCATCTCCACAGAGGAACTCTAGAGCTCTGTCAGAGTAACCATCGGGTCCTTGGTCACCTCCCTGACCAAGGCCCTTCTCCCCCAATTTCTCAGTTTGGCTGGGCGGACAGCTCTATGAAGAGTCTTGGTGGTTCCAAACTTCTTCCATTTAAGAATGATGGAGGCCACTGTGTTCTTGTGGACCTTCAATGCTGCAGAAATGTTTTGGTAGCCTTCCCCAGATCTGTGCCTTGACACAATCCTGTCTCGGAGCTCTACGGACAATTCCTTCGACCTCATGACAATACGTTGCACCTCATAGCAAAGGGGCTGAATACTTATGTAAATAAGGTATTTTCGTTTTTTTATATTTTATAAATTTGCAAAGATTTCTAAAAACCTGTTTCGCTGTTGTTATGGGGTATTGTGTGTAGAATGCTGAGGATGTTTTTTTGTTATCCATTTTAGAATAAGGCTGTAATAAAAACAAAATGTGGAAAAAGTCAAGGGGTCTGAATACTTTCCGAAGGCGCTGTAACTATGTTTAAAAGTACTGGAAACTCTTTTAAAAAAGCAGAAGAACACATGCCTGCCAGGCCAGTATCTCAGAAACACCCTACATGAATATGCCAAGTCTAATTTTAAATCAACAGCGAGGTAGGAACTTTGGCTGCAGTTTCCAAACCCGAGATCACGAACAGTGCAGGAGCACAATGCCAGTATGTCATATATTTAAATACTGTTAAATTACAGCCTGTTTACAGTTCCTGAAAAGACCATTCATCTTACTCAACGTTGGTCTGCTTCTTACACATTTGTCAGTAAGAGCTTCCACATGCCAAGGTTTCTGCAGGCGGGAGGGAGGAAAGAGTCCAGGTTATCAGGAAAGATTTTCATAGCGTGTCTTCACTCAGTCTGCAGTTAATTAGTGGGCCTCTACACAATAAGGCCATAAGTCATTAATCATGGCCCTAGCACCAGTCAGCTCGCTGAGACCTGGGAGATATCCCAAATGGCCCCCTTATTCCCTATATAGTGCACTACATTTGGGCTCATAGGGCTCTGGTTAAAAGCAGTGGACTATGTACGAAATAGGGTGCCATTTGGAATGCAACTCCAAGACATGGGGAGGGAGACAAAAGTTAGCTGTCTCTAGACCCCAAAAACTGAAATCTTGAGCTGGAAGCAAGTTCCACTGCTTTTTAAAATTGTTCCCTACAAATTACGGACTGATTTAAATGTAGGACACCAGGTGGGTGGCATTAATTATCAGGTAGAACAGAAAACCAGTAGGCTCCGGACCTTGTAGGCTAAGTGTTGAATACCCCTGCTCTATACGCTATGATTTAAAAAAAATGTACCTTTATTTTACTAGGCAAGTCAGTTAAGAACAAATTCTTCTTTTCAATGACGGCCTAGGAACAGTGGGTTAACTGCCTGTTCAGGGGTAGAACGACAGATTTTGTACCTTGTCAGCTCAGGGATTGATCATCGGTCTTCAATTGATATGGGTCCTGGTTGCATGACTGGGCTGCCAGTAGACTAGAGTATAAATTAGTGGGCCATGTTGAGTGTTGACAGACAAGGGTCCACTGTTCCACTCACTGTTGAGCTTTCCTTTTAGGGTTTCTGTGTTGACAGATTTTCTTCTGCAAGGGAAATATTCTACTTTGTGCTTTACTTAAGCCAAAATACACACACACACACGCACGCACGCACGCACGCACGCACGCACGCACGCACGCACGCACGCACACACACACACACACACACACACACACACACACACACACACACACACACACACACACACACACACACACACACACACACACACACACACACACACACACACACACACACACACTGCCTTATTCAGTACCGAATGATGTGTACAGTATTATCTTGAAGGTAGTCAGCGAAATTACGTTGTATGAGTAGCACAGCAGATTTTGCGTTGAGCAAGATACAGGACTTCGCTCTCACACGGTATCTGCACATGTGCACTTGTTCACTTCACACTTTTACAACAGGACCAAAAACAGCAACGAAGTTTAGCCTTGTGCGCCAACGCTCTTAGTTGTTGAGGAAATTGACCCAAGCACTATGCTATTTACTATGTGCATCTATGTCATATCGCTGACCTTTAATATATGAAATGCTATGCATGTCAGATCAATCAACTGCATTGGATTTTGGATGAATATACAGTACATGTCTCACTAAGAATAAAATAGAAGAATAGAATAGAACCATTTTTTTCTATAGAATTGAATATGAAGGGGACAGCAGCATGCCATTATTTCAGAGTGATCTGTTTGATGTAAAACACAGGTATAACTTCGCTGTTTTCAGGTTGGCTAGAGTCCCAAATGCCAACCTATTCCCTACGTAGTGCACTACTTTTAACCAGAGCCCTATGGGCCCTGGTAAAAAGTGCACTATATGGGGAAAAGGGCACCATTTGGCACACAACTAATTTACTATACCTTGTCAGAATCAGGAAGTGATAAAGGAGTGATTAATATGTCTCTTGTTTGGAGAGGTAAAGTCATTCTCCAGCTAAAATAAACCAGCACTTCTCTCAAGATGATTGAATACACACTTCTTAGTGAGTTGATTGAACATGCAAAAGGTAATCTATTTCCTATACCTTTGTAAACAGTGACCCAGCAAGCAGTGAAGTAGTGAGCAGTGAACAGCCATCTTTCCAGGACCATCAGTGTACATAACCATTGTGTAAGGTTTATCAAAGCAGGCCAGCCAAACCGCCGCTGAAGTTTAGGTAAAAACAGGGTTTCTCTTGATTAGGTAATTTATACAGAGGACTATAGGACTGTAAGAATTTGTCCCAAATGGCACCCTATTCACTATATAGTGCACTACTTTTGACCAGAGCCCTATGGGCCCTGGTCAAAGTAGTGCTTTATATAAAAATAGCAGGGTGTCATTAGAGACGCACACAATACAAAATCCCAACCACATTAAAGTATATGTGCCAAGAAAATGTGTCCGGAGTCCAATAATGTTGTATTGGAAGTTTCAATTATAATTTTTTATTAGACAGGTTACTTAAAGCATTTGTGGATAACAGCAGAATGTAGCTTTATACATGAATGATCCGATGAATGATCCGATGAATGATACCATGAATGATACCATGAATGATCCCATGAATGATATCATGAATCTCACAGCAAGTACTCTATCCCCCCGTTTAAAAAACCCAACAACATAAAAAACCAGGCCTGCATCCTAAATGGCACCCTAGTCCCTTTATAGTGCACTATAAAAGGAATAGGGTGCCATTTGGGACGCATACAGAATGAAATATTTTCATCAAAATGTTTAAGGTGTCACCAGAGCCTTTCAAAAACGGCATTACCTTAGTGATGTTTATGACATCCCAATGCCTTCAACAATAACATCTAACAGACATTGACTACACTACACACCCACAACCACATGGTGTGCAGCTGTGCAGCACAAATGATGGGCATGCCCAGAGCATACAGCCCGGCCTGGCCTGGCCCTTACATACACCAATCTTAATGTCAGCATTTGTCTGTGACCCGTCATGTTACACTGCTATGTTCTATGGGCCAAAAAGCAAAACGGGCCAGAAATCTTCCTAGCATTGAAGTTCAAAGCAAAACAGGTGGTAGGTTGGAGAGTGATTAAGCAAGGCAGGAAACCATCTAGTCTCTCATGTACAGACTATATTTCACTTGACAACATGTGGAAAACCAGATTCTGTCATTTCAGTGTGATTGAGAAGACCATGACCCAATGGTAGGTAGGATGGGATGTGAGAGAAAAGAGTGGAGGTGAGGAAAGTTCATTCAGTACACTATAGGGAAGACTATGGGAGAATCTCAACTGCAAACTGCTCGTGTCCTCTCTCCTTGCCTCCTTCTCAAAACCCATTGGAGGAGAAGGTCAGAGGAGAGAGACCTCTGGCTTTTCTCATCCAATTGGTTTTGATGAGGCAAGGATGAGATGACGAGAGGGGTATGCAATTGAGATTCCCCAATGTATTTAGCAGAGATGTTCAGGGTTATTTATCCCTGAGTCTCTGGACCAGACCTTTTACTTTTCTCAGGACAGACATATTTCATATGTAAATCTGTTTTTCTTTTGCACAGTTTATGTATATATGTTAATTTATGTATTTGTATATGTTTTTGCTCTTGGAACTGCTTCTCCAATCATACAGTTCCACCTCAAAACGTCACCAAAACTAGGAAGTCCCAAAAGCCAGGAAGTCCCCAAAAGCCAGGAAGTCCCCAAAGCCAGGAAGTCCCCAAAGCCAGGAAGTCCCCAAAGCCAGGAAGTCCCCAAAGCCAGGAAGTCCCCAAAACGTGAAAAGATACATGATCAACACGAGTGACATAATGTAAACATTTTTTTCCTTCCCATATCACATTGATGTGCCAGTTGTATGAGGCCCCGCATATCGTCAGAACGGTCTGGTTGGGATGGTGAGTTGGGGGCTGAAGCGTCATTAACATACATCATGGGAGAGAGCGATGGTAAAGAATGAATCTGTTGAAAAGATGCCGTCAATTTTATGAATATGACATGTGACCATTAACGATGTTGATTTTATCTCTTGGGAATAGTTGTGATTTACTTTGGGATGGGTAATGACATCGTTTGCTTGATTCTGTAGATGTGGTTAAGGAGATGATTAAATGTGTTCGGCCTTGCTTCATTTCATGCTATCTGCTTTACACACCGTCATTACTGCAATCATAAAAACTGTAGAAATGTCCCATATTGGGTGACATCATAAATCCTTGTCTAGCACAGCTGCCATTTATTTTACTTTGCCATTTTGTTCTTTCATAATACAATATGGTGTAATCCATTATCTCATAATTTGGCAATGTTTAAATGAAGGAATGCAGTGTTGCAAGATATTTAATGTGTGTGTTTATATTGACACACACATACAATTATATATAACAGTGTAATGTTCCCTGATGCATCATACAAGTGGAAGTAGGTGTACTGCCTTGTTGCCTGGTGTGTGCGTGTGTATAGGTCTACTGTGCATAAAGAGGCTTCAGCAGCCGAGCCGTCGGTTTCTTCAGGAGCGGGATGGAGAGGTTTTTGTTTTCCAGATTACAGAATCATCAAACAAGTGGAACCTCTTCCCTCCCAGTGTGTTATGTAATAGACAGAAAATCCTCTCAACCCAGTGTAGGCCTACTCTTGATGTGACTTATTGATGTGTATGATATGAGAATTATCAGGCAGCTATACAACATTTAATCCCGCTCATTTTGGATTATTATGTAATCTTGTGTGCCTCAGGTATTTCATCTGTGCAAGGATTGTATCGAAAATACTTGCGTATTTATGGAATGGTCCATCTGATTTAAGATGTTGTATTCTCAATCATTTGATTGACATTTTATTACTGTAGGTTAAAAATATAAACGTGTGCAATCTTGACAAACGGTATGGAGCAATGCAGCAACATATCATCCACAACGCGTTTGGTTTTCTTTAGAACAAGCTGATGAGATATAGACCTAACGTTTAAACGCAATACAATATAGCCAACCTATAGCATTTAAAGTAAATAAAAAATAGTTATGACTCCACGAGAAATTAGTTGATCTCGTCAGTGAAATAGTCAATATGCAAAGCAAGACGTAGGCTATTACGCCCTATAACCTACACAATACGAAATATTTTACCCTGCCAAAAATTATAGGCCTAATTGTTTTATAGCAAATGTATAGCTGTATCCCATAACCTCTTCTCCTTCATGATAAACTCTCTGCTCAGACAAATATGGTTAATTGTATCTGAGAACAAGACGCAAAACAATAATTAACGTTGTTTGGGTTGTCACTTTTTGCATGTAATGTTGTTTCCCAATGTGGTGCTTATATTGCATGTTTTATAACTGCACAAACGGATAACTTCCTTATTCTAATGTAATCAGACTGACACCATCATTCGTTCGAAGGTAGGTAAAATATGATCTGTGAAAAACAGTGCTGAATTTGATAGTGGCGTGTTCAAATGAATATCAGAGTAGGATTATTACTGCCTAAATTACTCCAACGATAAATTACTATAATGCTAATCGGGTGGTGAAATGCATCTGTGTCAGATGACAGTAGGCTGCAATTTGACTTAGCTATTTAAAAAGTTTAACAAATATATTTTGCAGTCTTAAAGGTATCGAAATGTGAATAAAATGCGATTAAAATGTTTCTCAAGTGTTTACGGCACATACTTCAAATGGAAATAGCCTACACAGATCTTAGATGCCATTCCACAAATTAAATGGCGTCGATTCTTTAACAGACCAATTATGCTCATGTCTCACATTCAAGTGTTTATCATTATAAGTAAAGTAATACTGTATGTCGAATTATTTATTCCATAAACAACATACCAGATTCATAAGCCTTAATGTAGCTTGTCGAATTAATAATTAAATGTATGAAGAAATATGAGAAAGCCCAATTTGCCATCAATATTAACTAAACATGTCATTCTAATGCCAAAGTTGAAAAGTTATGTGCGGTAGCCGGTAGACCTACATAGGCCTCCAGACTCCAAAATAGGCTACGGCTTTCCAATGAATAATAGAACGAATAGGCCTTTTGTATGTAGGAAACATAAAACTCTCACAATGAGCATTTTAAAAACGACATACACACTGCCTTGTAATTTCAATGTAACATCTAAAAGGGCACGATCCAATATAGCCTATATATTAATTGTAAAAAAGAATGCACCTTGAGCCTCTTACAAATTATATTATAATTATTTTTTATTTTTGTCACGCTTGGAGCTATCGCAAATAAATACACTGAGCCCACGGATCCCGTCCTGCATGAAATACAACCAATATAAAAGTCATTTAGGCCTAAAATCTCCTTATAAATGTATAGTTATTATGTGTCTGTCTGTATCTTCTACTGGTATCCTAACGCCGATGCGGTGGTGAGTCTCTGTCCATACAAGGCATAGGGAGAATAATATGGACCTGTGGCAGCCGGGCATCTGAACCGACGCGCCGGGGGGCAGGGGGCTCTTTGAATAGGGGTGATAGCGCGTGCTCAATCCCAGAGGGTGATGTGGGCTCCTGAGGGTGAGCGTTCCAGGGCTGCCCGGGGCCGCATTTGGAGGCATGTGCATATGGCAAGCCATGGCGGCCGCGGCGGCGTTGGCTAGCGATGATGAACCCGGGTATCCTGATATCAACTTCTCCGTCCCCGCAAAAGCAGTGTGAGTCCTTAGGTGATTGAGGAGCTCTTCTGAGCAAGAAAACCGTTTGTCGCAAGGTCCGTTAGCCGATACCCAATTACAGACGTGTGGCAGAGGGTCATTTGGGAGCATAAAGCCATATGGGTATAACGGGTGTCCAGCAAAGGATGGCGGCGAGGAATGCACGCTGTGCAAAGGGTGAGTTGGGTACATGAGAGGGTATCCTGACTTCAGAGCCGAGGACTCATGGCACTGCGAGGCACTGGAAGCACCGGATAAGTGGCTTGCGCAGTGGTAACTCAGGCAGTACGGGTCTCTACACAGGCTAGCAGACATTAGGGACGGAGGAGAAGCCCTGGACAAGGGGCTCCCAGCCTTATTACACTGAAGTTGGCTGGCAGCGGCAAACTGAGCACTAAGTAGCTGACTGCTAGATTTCGTCGGGTCTAAAGTCATTCCGTGAGGGAGAAAGTGTTGGGGATAGCCTGCGTATGCACCTGCTAAACTTCCAGGGTAGGACATGCCAGCAGGCGGTAGAGGGAAAACAGTGTGCCCAGGTTTATAGGGGGAGACTGGCGCTACGAGTCCTCCTGAACCCAGAAGTTGAACAGATGATGCAGAGGAGACAGATGTGAGTGAGTCTGATGTGATAACCTTTGATCCAGAGGTGGTCTCCTGGTGTTGGATAGCCTCACCGTTAATCCCAGATATCCGGCTGTGACTACCACTGCCGCTTCCCTCCATTGTACTGTTTTTATTGCTATCAGATTCCTTATTCTTTTCCTCCTTGTCTCCCTGCTTACCCTCAGATGGCAGCGGAGACACAGAGTGGCAGGAGCTGGGGCTGCCTGTCCTGGGGGTAAACGGCTGGCAGGTGGCGCTCGGCACTCGGAAACTAGCTTTATCTCCACTCAGACTACCACTGCCGGACGAGGAGTCCTTGTTCTTCTCCGATGATTTGGAGTAGGGTTTGAAGCTAGATTTGTCTTCATTTCCAATGTCACTCATTTTTAGTGGTCCGGATTTGGTCTCTTTGTCACTAGATCCATTTGAGGTTACAGATGAGAGTTTGGAAGAGGACGGAGGGTCTGGTTTGCCGATTTGTGAGCAGGTCTGTGCCAAGAGAGCCAACGGACTTTTCTTGGCATCCAGCTGCAAAATAAGATAAAATAATATTTATTATTCAAGTTCACTGTAATGTTTTTTTCATGGGGTGTTTCAAAACCAAGCAATATGTTCCTGTTTATACAGTGTATTATGTGCCCTTGGAGAACTCTGTTAATTACGCACGAGTTTAACGCATTGCGTATAAGGTTATTATAGCCATATATCTGCACAGTCTTAGAAAAATAGGTTCTGGATAGAACCAGTACGGGTTCTATGATTGCTTCATACATGGCACCCCATAAGGTTCTATATAGAACCGACATTTGTTCCATATAGAACCCTACATGGAACCCAAGGGTTCTATATGGAACCGATTTTGGTTCAGCGAAGAAGAACCCCTTGTGTTCTGATCAAAGGGTTAGAATCTTTAGGGGTGCCAAATATGAAGCAATCAAAATAACGCTCTTGGATTCTATCCAGAACCTTTTTTTCTAGGAATGAATTTCAATTTACAATAACTATATGATAATAAACGTACACCTCAAATTGCCTAATAGTACCGATATTTTTTAATCTGAAAACATAGACAGAAAAACATTCACTCAAAAGTAATAACTGACCAAAATCACACTTTTGCAATCCCTATTTTATCCCGTCCCCTGTAGCCTGTGGCCAGCGTAGTGCTTACCTCGATGGGACTGATAGGAGTTGATGGCAAAGGTTGAAGGTACTCCGGGTGCAAAATGTGTCCTCCCCGTGCTGTAAGCATTTTCAAAATCTTTATGGGTATACGATTAGCCTGCCGTAAAGGGTTTGAGGGAGAGACGAGGTGAAGAAATGGATAGTTTATTCTCGGTGCGCCCTTCTCCCCTGAATAACTGTTCTCCCACACCGGAATCGCGATACTATTTCTCAGGACAGAAAATGCGGGCGATGTGATCATGACCCAATTCTCATTGAGATGGAAGAAAAACAGCCTACATTTGTTCTTTAGGAATACAAATCTAATCAAAGTAAAATGTCATTCTATAGCACCACAGTTCGTAATAAAACCAATAAATAGATACACTTTTATAATCCGTATTAGAGGCGGAGAAGATCAGAACATATCCCATTCATATCGCAGCAGGAGTGAATGTGTGGCTCGGATGCTTCCTTTCCTCAGTGTCGCTGTGTGTGAGTGTGGCAGTGGAAGTAGCACGTCTGTGCGCTTGCTCTCTCTACGTCGGAAGTAGCCTATGCTCTTCTCCCTTCATCAACATCTGAATTAGTCTCGAGATTAAAGCCTTTGCCGCCTTCCAATCAAATGAGCCCCTGAAGTGATTGGAGGGTCAATGGAATGTGACGTCACCTCAAATAGGTTTACTGTATTATTTTGCCAACTCTCGATGGGGCTTATTTTATTGTTGTGTTTATTTGCGCGTTCGCACATTTACATGTAGGGAGTGTATGGGAGGGCTATTATGGGTGGGATAGACTGTTTTCAAAGGATATCCTAGGAATGACTTAAACCATGGACATATGAGTCTGTACGTTTTATGGCAAGTTGTGATGTAAACATGTTATGCATGTAGAATATATGTAATATGTCATATTATTTTAGACAAAACTCTAGCAGAATTTGCACTAATATAATTGAATTGTCCTAAAACACATAGTCCATCTAGGTTATAGGATTTGCCAACACATAGTTATGCTTATAAAACGTTGAAGATAAATTCTTGGGGCTTTTCAGTATGGTTAGTTATTCTCCTTTCAAACACTTGCTGACATCAGTGTGCTGTGGCACTACAGTGGAATGTGCATGTCCCACATTGTCAATATAATTTACTACCCCCCACCCCCTCCCAACACCTCTTTCAATCACACTCTCTGTCTTCTGTCCATTTTGCCCTATACTAGTTATTTGTCAGTTGTCTAAATTCAGGTAATCTGCAGTAGTAGTAAGCACAGTGAACGAGAAAGAGAGGAGATAGAGGGAGGGATGAGAGGAGATAGAATGTGCACCTCATCCTCTTTCCAATTCTTGAGGTTACGTTCCAACTGGAACCCTATTCCCTATACACCTTTAGGTAACCCTTTCTCGATCTGTGGAGTACTGTTTTATATTGGTTCTTTGAATATCCCTTTGTATAACCATCTGTATGGCTCTTTATTAGAATGTTACAACCAGAGGGTTCTTCATTACACTGTTACAACCAGAGGGTTTTTCATTACACTGTTAAATATTTCCCAGCTACTGGTTGCAGGGGAAATACAATAAAGAAGTTACGATATGTTTAGAGCTGGATTAAGGTATTGTTGCTGTAAGGGATAGTATGCTGCTGCATTCGCACTACTTGGGAGTCAACCTCTCGTGGGATTTGAAGTCACAACCTATTGGTTGCCAGAGACCTGACTTTCCTACTACACCACCAAGTATGTTAATATGATAGAGATTGTTAATATATTAGAACCAATAGACATTTGTCCCTATGAGGGAACCCTTTTGAGAGAACCCTTTGACTTTTTTAGAACCCTCTCACAAGGAATCCTTGTGGGGTTCTTTGTTTTGTTCCTGTAGGGCAACCCAATTGGGTTCTACACAAAACCCTCTCATGAAGAACCCTCTGGTTCCAGGGTTTTGTCATCTGTCCCTATAGAGGAACCCTTTTGGATGCCACATAGAACCCTTTGATTTGTCCCGGTAGGGGAACTCTTTTGAGTTCATATAGAACCCTCTCATGAAGAACACTTTGGTTCCAGGTAGAACCAATGATAAGTTCTACAGCTATACTTATAGGATACTTCAGATGTGTTTATAGCAAACACTGTTAGGTAATCACATGGTACTGGTGAGTAACTTTAAGGATAAATGTGTGCTAAATTTAGTATAAAGGTATTTTTTTCTACCCAATATATTAAATATTAAGGTACAATCATTACTGCACTTTGACATGTAGGTGGGGCAATGTGCTGGTGGGGGCTCAATAGCATATTTAGGGGCATGGTCTAAAATATATTGTATTTGTGCCAACCGTTAATGGAAGTGTTGTACCAGTTTAAGTTGTTTTATTGTTATATTGATGAAGACTGACCACCGCATTTGTCCACTCCCAGTTCTACAGTCTTTGTAAGAGCTTGTGATAATCAAGAACTGCACTGTTAAAGGTTACTGTGTGTTTTCTAGGAAGTTCATGTTTATTTTCCAGTCATTTACTGTCAACTTGTGATTATTGTAAAATTTACAGTAACTTATTGTGGCTGATACTTGTCATGCTCACTGGTCTGATTGTGTGGCAGGAAGGTCAGTTTCCTGCAAACTAAGAGGTTGAGGCCAGGTGCGGCTGAGTCCCAAGTGTGTTCATCACAAATAACGCTTAGTAGTTGTCAACTAATGTTAGGCTATATCTTGTAATCAATAAAGTTAATTGAAAGTACAGTAATTTACGGGCAGCTAGTTGCAAGTAAGTTAATAGCAGTTAACCTTTGACAACATAACCACTTGGTACACCACTTCCATTGACAGTTGGCACTGCAACCAGTAGCCTGTAGCATACTGTAAAACTACAGGAACCTTTTAACAGTGTAGCATTTCATGGCAGAAAAGGAAAACATGGCGGAGAGGGAAAAAACAGGATGGTCCTTCACAACCATCACAGCAGTAAAGAACCCTTCCTGATATGCAAAAAAAAAAAAGTTACACATATCACCCTCACCCCTGACAAAGAACCGCTCAAGAACCTTTTTTATTTTTTGTTTATAGTACACTATTTTTGACCAAAGCCTTATGGGTTGTGGTCAAAAGTAGTGTAGTAGGCAAATGTAGGGAACAGGGCGCTGCTTGGGACTCACACCAATCCCTGAGCCTAATGTAGACAACTCTCATGTCATCATATTTCACCAACACTCAAGGCTGACACATTCGATTAGGCAGCGCAGCTCCAAGGGCCAGTAATTTAGGTTTGATTAAAAATGTATATAATATTTTGGGTTTTGAGTTGAAAAGTTGACAATGTTTGATTATATTGACTGTGGTTCAAATTACTGTTATTTACATCGTTTTTAAAAATAATAGTGTAAAATGTAGTCTACTCTTGCTGGTCTTTTTCATTATGTGCAAAAAGGTTAAAGAAATAAGAACTGATGCAAAACTCCCAAAAATATCAAACTCCTTATTTTCAGTTTATCTGAGGCCTACGTGCTTCTACACCTGCATTGCTTGCTGTTTTGGGGTTTTAGGCTGGGTTTCTGTACAGTACTTTGAGATATCAGCTGATGTAAGAAGGGCTATATAAATACATTTGATAAGATTTGATACAAGGAATCCCTAACAGCAGTAGTTTGACATTCGATTTAGATTGAGGTGCGCAATTTGCTCAATCAAAGTTATGATGAACATAAATTGTCACATCTAAACAATATATTATGAATGCAACCCGCCCCTATCAGCATAGTTTTCCCGACAATTTGCATAATAAGTCACTCACGTGATAAGATGCTTGTGACATTTGACCAATTCCACAAGCTAAACGGCTCAAAAACACTTAGTCATTAATTTCATTCCCCTTTTTCAGATCGGATTATTCCTATATTTCCAAAACGTCATAGCCCATATCACCTAATTTAAGCATCCTGCTGATCAGAATAAAAATTTAAATTATGCAAGTGGATTTTAAAAAAATTGATACCAGGGGTGCTGTTTTCAGCAATGGCTGTCAGGCCCCCGACACAGCGCGTGAGTTATTAGGGCGTAGAAGGGCGACCATAAATTTCCACCGTCAGGCAAAACTCCTTTTATTGTCCGCGTGATGGATAGCCCATTGCACAAGACACCAAGTACTCGGCATTAAACGGGAACACATTTTTTGTTGCCATAATTCATGACATTTAAAATAGAACGTTTGAAATCCTACCCATATTTCACACTAGTGACATGTTTATGAATCACTCCCTACATGCAAATATAATTATTTACAGCACAGACGGTCCATCAGAGATCTTTCACCCCTTTTCTGAGGACAGCCACGGTGGTTGGAGACCAACACATGATTGGTAACTGGTAACTGATTATCTCCTACAATATAAGTCTACAGAAAGCTTTTTTGTGCATTTGTTTTGAGCATTTTGTGCATTGAGTAAATGTTTTATTTCATTTGACATGACCGCTATATTTGACGTTGCTTTGAAGTCCAATATTGATTATTTCAATTAATTTCTAAATTCTCATAAACTAAAACTCGTATATTGCTGCTAAGCCTTTATAGTGTTGTTTTGATATGATGTAGCTTATGTTCCACTATTTCAACAGCTAAAACTGCCCTCAGAATAAGCTATAGTGAATATTTGGGTTCTCAGTTATTTTTTCCGATTTAGTTTCGGAAACATTCCCTAAACCGCAGAGACCTTCAGTATAGGAGCAATTTGAAGACGTGACGCCATAAATTCTAAACTTACATTATATTATATAGCCTTTTAACCTCCATTATGAGTTGGACTGTCTCCTCCACTACTAGAGACAAGATACATTTTAAACAATTTTCTTAATTAACAGGGGAACTTATTGGAGATAAGAATTTATATGACAGGTGCAGTTATTATGACTGTGGTCGTGTATTGTACATGACCCTACAGACATATAAGTGCAAATATAATTTACCGCAGTTTTTACTATTCATGAGTACAGTAGTGGTTCATTTGTTCTCAACTCATCATGTCTCTGTTCTCCAGTTAACGTAAAACATGCAACGAAACACACGCATGCAACTGATCCCAATGACACAGTTGTTCGTTATGTACATAATAATTACACAATGAATAAAAACGAATCTACTTCTGAATGTCTGTTTTTAAATCATGTAAGTAGCTTTTGCCTCTACCATCTTTCAACTGTAATGTTATCTAATAACATGTCTTTGTCTGGCACCTCGAAATATCTCGGAAGTGGCAGCAAGGCCTAATGTATCAGTTTGTAACCATCATGCAAAAACCAAAGTATTCATTAGAATCATCTTAATATACTGTGTCTGTCATTTCAATGAAGGATGCCATATAAGAGCCCCTGACTAGCACATCTAAGCCTTGCTCTGCCTGTATAAATAATCTGATCGCTAAATGTGACATGATAATGTTGAGCAAATGGAGAATAAGACATTTCTTTGACATGAATATTCACGTTGTGGCAGAGAGGCTTGCTGGTTACCATCTCAGCAGATGGAGAGAAAGGTGGACTATTGGGTCTGACAGGTTAAAAGGGGAGATGAATCATAATGGTTGGAAGGTGCTATTGTTTCATACCTCTTTTCCTGACTTGTCAGTGAGTGTAGAGCACACAGAGGCCTTAACTCTTTGTCACATAGAAGCAGTCCTAAGAGACACTTCAAATACAGTTATATTTTTACAGACGCTGTTACCCAAAGCAACTAGGGTTAAGTGCCTTGCTCAAGGGCAGATTGGCAGATCTTTCATCAAGTCAACCCTGGGATTTGAACCAGCAACCTTTCAGTTGCTTGCCCAACGCTCTTAACTAAGCTATCTGCCACCCTTTAAAATGTTTTAGCTGTGCTTGATTGTGCTTGCCTGGATTAAGGGAGCAAATCGAATATTCCCAAAACTGGAAGCCCTACCAATCTGGCATAGTAAGCAGGCTAAAGCAAATGCTCAATGTATTTGAATCCAGGTCTGACTCGTGGCCACATGGAAGCGGTCTTAAGTGTTATCCATTCCAGGGCCTGGGACTGAGTATGGATAGAGATTGCTCCTGTTTAATTAATTGGCTTTGCACTGAGGCCTGTCACATTAATAATGGTTAAGTATGTGACCCTACTGTGTCACACAGAGTGGCGTGCTTATCAGGAAATTAACAGCCCTAGCTAATGAACTGAACTGCAGTGTCTTTGGAGCCATGGCAGCATTGAAACTATATTCCCTATTTAGTGCAGGGCTCTGTTGAAAAGTAGTGTACTATTTAGTGCATTGGGTGTGATTTGGGACGGATGGAAGAGGCTGCATTGGCAAGAGGACAGACACCCTGGGAAGATGTTTTTGGTGCACTCACTCGTAACACTTTTTTGACATTATCGTCTTCACAGTTGATAAGGTAAGCAAATGCAAGTATTATTCTCATGAATATGTCCCATACATTCATTCCTTGTAAAAAAAATAGATCTTTCAACTAGTAGCTAGCTCAATTTGACCATGTTTTTAAAAAAATAGAAAACAGAGGGCAGAGAAATATGTGTGCACTAGGTTAAGGCTTCTTGCATACATGAGTAAAATTAATTAATAAATATATATTTTATTTAACCTTTATTTAATTAGGCAAGTCAGTTAAGAACAAATTATTTTTTACAATGACGGCCTACTAAAAGGCAAAAGGCCTGCTGCAGTGGACGGGGGCTGAGATTCAAAATGTAAATAAATCAAATATAAATATAGGACAAAACACACATCACGACAAGAGAGACAACACAACACTACATAAAGGGAGACCTAAGACAACAACATAGCAAGGCAGCAGCACATGACAACACAGCACGGTAGCAACACAACATAACAACAAAATGGTTGCAACACAACATGATAGCAGCACAAAACATGGTACAAACAGTATTAGACACAGACAACAGCACAAAGGGCAAGAAGATAGAGACAACAATACATCCCACAAAGCAGCCACAACTGTCAGTAAGAGTGTCCATGATAGAGTCTTTGAATGAAGAGATTGAGATAAAACTGTCCAGTGTGAGTGTTTGTTGCAGCTCGTTCCAGTCACTTGCCGCAGCGAACTGCAAACTAGGAGCGACCCAGGGACGTGTGTGTGCTTTGGGGACCTTTAACAGAATGTGACTTGCAGAACGGGTGTTGTATGTGGAGAATGAGGGCTGCAGTAGATATCTCATATGGGTGAGTGAGGCCTAAGAGGGCTTTATAAATAAGCATGAACCAGTGGGTCTTGCGACAGATATACAGAGATGACCAGTTTACAGAGGAGTTTAGAGTGCAGTGATTTGTCCTATAAGGAGCATTGGTGGAAAATCTGATGGCCGAATGGTAAAGAACATCTAGTTGCTCGAAAGCACCCTTACCTGCCGATCTATAAATTAATATAGATATAATATATAGCATGGATAGGATGGTCATCTGAATCAGGGTTAGTTTGGCAGCTGTTGTGAAAGTGGAGTGATTGCGATAGAGGAAACCAAGTCTAGATTTAACTTTAGCCTACAGCTTTGATATGTGTTGAGAGAAGGACAGTGTACTGTCTAGCCATACTTCCAAGTACTTGTAAGAGGTGACTAACTAAAGCTCTAAACCCTCAGAGGTAGTAATCAGACTTGTGCTAATCGCATTAGACTACGTTAGTTTAACCGTCCCGAGGGGGACCCACCAATCCTGTAGAGGTTATTTGCTGAAAATTGGCCAAAGATTTGCTACAACTATTTGCCAGAAACCTGTTTTTTTTTTTGGTAAGGGAGTGCATCCCAAATTGCACCCTATTCCCTATTAGTGCGCTACTTGACCAGAGCCCGGTCAAACTAGTATACTACTGTACTGTATATAGAAAATAGGGTGCCATTTGCGACGCATTCACTATCAAACGTTTTTTATTTTGTATATATATATGTGTTGGTGTAGAATGTTTCCAGATTATGCATTGTTTGATCATCAAGAACAAAGGTTGATGTTTGTCAGTATGTTGTAAGGGTCTAAGGCCAATGCTTTGCTTATGGAACTACAGTCTTGAATGAACCGGCAATAGGCTGAGGATAAACTCAGTAAAGCCTAACTACAATAACAACATAATATGTATTGACTACAATAACCATTATAAGAGGGTATATGCTGACTACAATAATGTTTAGGAGGGCTACATGCTGTATCATAGAGCTCAGTTCTATTGGTCTTGTAAAAGTGCCTCTGACTGATGAGCTAGATGTGAAACTCTGCAATCTCTCTGTGGCTGCCTGCCTGGCTAGCTGTCTGACAGATCTAAATTGCAGTCTCTGATGGTCTTGATAGCATGTTATTGCATCCTGTGGTAGACATCCCTGTCTTTAAGTGTGGGAATTAGGCTGCGAGTTAAGAGATGCCTTTCAACGTTATTAAATGGCAAGGAACTAGACTGCTTTCTTCTGTTCTGCACCCACAGATACAAAATAGAAACCCTCACAGAAGCTGTCAGGGAAAAGGTTGGGTGGATGTGTCAGAAAGTATTACAGATCTTATGCATTCAGGACAGGACATTTCCGATCCCTAGAAGGAATACTCTTCATTACATTCCTTTCAACTGTCTGCACGGTGCATGGAAGATTTTTACCCTCTAAATAGCACCGACATAATTTGTAAAAACTTAACTCGGAGAGAGCCGACATACGTGAATTATCATGATGTCTCTCATGATGCCTTTCAGAAGTGAAACAACATGAGATGAGGTGTAGTCAGTATGACATGACTGAAACAGAGTTAGAAAAGTTGAGGTGAAAACCTAGAACATTTCGGTGAAGGGTATTTTTCATGGTGTCTCATCAATTAACTAAAGCCGTGGTCGGAAGAGCCTTGGGGTGGGTTGGACGGAAGTACAGCCTGGAGAGGAGATTATGGTGTCGGTCTGTCGGTCGTCCACTTCTTGCCACCAGGTATACGAGGAAGAACTTGGCAAGCTGCAGTCATGGTATAGAACGGATCTGACTGGATCTGACTTCACCTCCCCTCCTTGTTAGGACTGGAACGAATGTGTGGTACGGCTGGTGCATCACAATTTGACAGCTGCCATATTACTGCCCTTAGAACTTTGTGGAAACTTCAGGAAGACGCATTTAAGACCGATCTCCTAATAGTCTTACAGAAGATAAATGAAATGGAATCAAGACTTCAGTTCTAGACATCAAAGCATGGATGGCATGGCACCATGGTGTGTGATACTTCACTCTGAAGGACTGAAGGAACCTTATCGGCAAGTTTTAGGTGCATTTCCTATTATTTGATAATAAGTTTAATAACAACACTGCATGGAATGATCACAAAGACACCAATAATAACATCTTGCTTTTGAAATGTGTAATTCCATGTATTTTCAAATGTAATTCAAATGTAATTCAATATTACCGTACAGTTCACAAGTACAGTTCACATGCTGAATTCAGGGAGTAAAGCATGGTTTGTTAGTTTGCTGATCCCATATTTATTTACTAATTTAAGATTTAATTTATGAGAGTTGAGCCGGGCTGGAAAGGTAGCAGGTAGCATGTTATGACAGTGGAAGGAGTGGTGCAGGTTGGGATGACTGTCGGTGATAGGCAGATTATTCAGCCTAAAGTAGTCCTGAAGAATGATCTTGTCACATTTCACAGGCCGGATTAAGGATAACCAGGAGGGGCGCTTCAATCAGGACTTAGTGTCACGCGGTGGGGGACAGGATAGCAGGCAGGCAGGCAGGCATCCAGGCATAAAAGGCATTTATGATGGCAAAAACTGGAAGGCAGGATTGGACGCTGCCTTGCAGCAAGGTGCAGCTGTTTTGGGATTTTTCCTTTGGGAACAAATACTAGCCTGGACCCAGCACTGTTACAGCTGTCTTTCTAACTCCGATGGTTGTTGTTTGTCATGACAATGACAGATCAAACAGACTGGGACCTGACTTGTCAGATACCTTGATTGGTGGTTATTCCTGTGTTTATAAAGCGGATCGCCATTCCTTTCATCAGTACATTCTTAAAGTAATTTTACCATCGTGAGAAAGTGATGCACTTGACAACATACTGCTCATTTCATTCTGTATTGAGTAGATAATAGTATACTACCTGTATCCATCTGTAATGGCAAGCATTTAGCATTTTAATGAAAATATCACGTATGCCATCTTGCATTTTAAATGAAAGTGCTTTAAATGTCCCTCTGGGATGTGAGATGTTACTTCCCTGATGGAAAGAGAACAAAAAGACAAAGTAAGATCGTCTGGGATAGAGTGACAAATTAAATGGGATAGAGTGACAAATTAAATAAGGCTTAGTCCCAAATGGAACCATATTCCCTATATAGTGCACTACGTTTCCCAGAGTCCTATGGGGCCTGGTCAAAAAATAGTGTACTAAATAGGGAGCCATTTGGAACTTACACAAAGTAAGATCATCTGGGATAGAGTGACAAATGAAATTGAACCTTGTGTGACCTGTCAGTGGTGTCAGTTGATATTAATATCTAAAGCACATTATGGTTTATTGCAATGCAGCGCCTAGTTTACTCATCTGTCATCTCAGATTCATCACAATTTTTGAACGTTTCTTTTAAGTCGCAAGTGTCAGAATGAGGAGGAACCCTTTAATTAATTGGCAAATGAGTGGCACAGACATGGGCCATCGGGGATGCTGCTGCCTCTATTCCAGTACCAAGTAGAGATGGAGCATGCGTCTGAAGTGGCACCTTATTCACTATTTAGTGTACTACTTTTGCACTATAAAGGGAATAGGGTGCGACTTTTGACCAAATGTTGTTTTTGATGAGCTATTATTGGCGTAGGAGGCAGTAGGAGAGTGCAGTCTATCTGGAAATGAGAAGTGACAGCAGACAGAGGACTGGAGACAGTCAGGGGCTAGCTTAGGGCTCTGTCAAAAGTAGTGCACTATATAGGGAATATGGTGCCATTTCAGATGCAGGCCATTGCCAAACGTATAAACTTTAATGTATATTTGAACCCTGAATTATTATTGCACAGTGTTTGTCCAACTGTCATTTTACCATGTAGAAAAACAAGGTAACTTGAACTTTTACATCTACATTGACAGATACTGTAGGCTTAGGACTGGGTTGTGTACTACAGTATTTTAGGCAATTTAAAACAGTGAAGGACTTAACATGACAACCATCTCTCTGAGAAAATCTGTAGTTGATGAATAGCTCACTGTAATCCAACAGTTTAACGCACAGTTCAATGGGACCACTTTAATAATCACAATAAAGGCTGCTTCATAGCTTTCACTTAACACATGGCCAAATGCTTTTCTTTTAACTGTCCCAAACCCCTCACCACCACACACAGGTATCATACCAAATGGCATCCTATTCCCTATATAATGCACTAACTTTTGACCATGGCTCATCGGGCCCAAAATGTTATAATGCCATGCCATGCTGTTTTCACGGTTTCATGGTTTGAACAGACAAATAGCTTAATTATCTTGGTTAATTATCATGGTTCTTTGACATCCATTCTGCTTTGTGTGTGGTTTATAAGTACGTTTGGGAAAAGATCAAATCTTTCCCATGGAGCTTTGCTAGACAAAATGGACACTTTTCCAATTAGTGTTCCTAATTTCCTACGCAGAAGAGTGGAAAGAAAGCACTGTTAGTTTTCTCAAGGGCTTTTTACAGAGAACCTATTTATTTACCATAAACTCAAGACTTCATGTTTGGTTTCATAAAGCAATGTTTTAACACTTAATGCTTTATAATTATCTCTAGAATGTGGTGCTCGTACATGATTGAATACTTAAACATCCAGTTAAATTGTTGCATTTGTCATCATGTTGGCCTGTGGGTGAGGTTTATGACCCCCCATAAATACCGTTCCTCTCTCTTGACTACAGAAGGACTCTTGAAAAGCCCTTGTTAAACATAGAGAGTCTGGGAACATCAAAAGGTGGGGGGAAAGGAACCATATTTCAGTAATCCAACCAGTTGAAAATATGTGTTGGTTCTTAATGAATATGATGCCAGATCAGTTGGCATCTGAGACATTATTACTGATGATAGGACAACATAAACTGTATCTTGGAAAGTCTACACATTCTAGTTATCAGATTCACAAAAATGGTTGTGCAATTTAAATATTCACATATGAAACAATGTGTGACAATCTTAAATGTTATTTTAGCTTCCAAATGAGAGAATTGGGTTTTCTGCTGACTCAGTGGCCCCGCCCATGTGAAGAGACATTGGTTGTAAACTATGAAACATGCCCTCTCTCCTACCACTATATAAAGCCCTTGATGAAAATGTAACTTTCTGTTCTGAGGACGTTAGGGCGATAGTCCTACGTTAAAAGGGCTCAGATAATAAACTGTTCCAAGGACGTGTGGACTTGAGGTCCCCATGTTGAAAGGACAAAGACCACCTACAGAACTAAGCCAACCTTAGAGAACTTAATGAAATTAGCATAGAATTTCAATGTGTAGGTGACTACTACACCCGGGAAGGATGCATTTTGACTATACCTGCCAGAATATAGCATGAGCTTAAAGTATGGCAACTTGGTATGAACTTTGAACTCTTATTCACTAAAGAAGTGAGCGTCAGCAACTGTAGTCGTGGGCTAGGAGAGGACGGACAGAGTATCTGTCCTACCACACGATGACGGTACTACCAAGCATCCATTCATTCTACCACCAGATATTCTTCAGAGGACCAGAGATCCATGCTGGACCACCCGGCCTCCCATCTACCGAAGCGCAGCTCAGAGTAAATATTTATTGCATTCTCCTTTTTCAAATGGATGGTAATTTAGAATGCATAAGATACTGTATTTACAATAGCATAGCTTCTCCCTTTGTTCCTCAGTCTTCCTGCTCTTTCACTCAAACCCAAGCCCCCTCTCTTTGTGTAACCAGCTGTCATGTCGACTCCGTCCACCAGGGACGTTTTCTTTATGACAATTTGTAATCAATGTATGATCCATTCTGTGTGATTAGTTAGGTATTTGGTAAATAAATAATTAAACCAAATTTTGTATTGCTGATTCAACTTGTTAGCCAGGGTTCGTGAAGATAACCAAGAATTTACAACTTTCAGATGAGACTAAATAAGGTGACGATTAAATATTGACTGCTATTGATGTAAAATATTACTAGGTCTTTAAGAGTTTATTCGGAAGATAACAGCATTATTTCATGGTGCCCCAACTTTCTAGTTAATTATCTACCTGATTAGCTTAATCAGTTAATATTAATTACAGAGAAATTATTTTATAGAATAGCATGTCATATCACTTAATCCGGCATAGCCAAAGACACAACACATTTATGGTTACATGGGTGTTGTCAGTTAGTGACCTGTGAAGTGAAGTGTAGGATGGCGCTAAGACCAGCTTTCAGATGCTGGCACTATCTCCTGGTTCCTGGTGAGAGACATGTCTACATACAAAATGGCACCCACTTCCCTATATAATGCACTACTTTTGATCAGGTCCATTAGGGCTCTGGTTAAAAGTAATGCACTATGTAGGGAATAGGGTGCCATTTGGTTAGAAACCATGGTCATACCTGGATGACTCTTCTGTCTTAACATAAATGTTAGCTGAGCAGCACACACATACCATATTTGTTTCTGGGTTTCTAGATGACTTAATACTTAACATGATGGATAAAAATTGAATCCCTTCTCCACCTCCTCAGTCTCCTGTTCTGTCATTGGAGGTGTGTTGCGAGAGTGAGAACAGAATGATGGGGAAATTTGGGTCATTGATATTTAGCATGATTTAATAGTAGACTATGCCTCCAACAATCTGGAGTGTGGAATGTGGTTTATGTGGACATCATTGACAACAAATGCAGAGAATCTATTAAATCAGCAGATTCATACGAGCAAGCCCTATAAATATTGAAACAAGTGGACAAGATGGAAACAAAATGGAAGATAAGAGACAGACAACCCCGCATGGCAGCAGGAAACAGTGAGATGAACTTATTGAAACAATAACATTTCAATAACACAAATGTTCATATTGCGTGTCAGTATGTGTACAGAAATGGGAAAGAATGTTTAATTTAAAGGGAATCGTAAAAAGGATCAGGGTACAAGGCAAGATACCTCTGACTTTTATCTCAGTTGGCTTCTCAGTGACCCTACTGCATTTGTGTCACGACTTCTGCCGATGCCGAAGCCTCTCCTTGTTCGGGCGGTGCTCGGCGCTCGACGTCACCGGTCTTCTAGCCATCATTGATCCATTTTTCATTTTCCATTGGTTTTGTCTTGTCTTACTACACACCTGGTTTCAATCCCATTCATTACCTGTTGTGTATTTAACCCTCTGTTTCCCCTCATGTCTTTGTCAGAGATAGTTTATTTTTCAGATTTCATGTTGTTGTATTGGTGCTCGACGGGTCCTAGTTTTGGAGTTAGGTTTTGTTTACAGTCATTAAACGACTCCATTTCATTAAGTTTGATTCTCCTGTACCTGACTTCCCTGCCACCTATACACACGACTTCTGATAATTTGTCTAATGTACACCTATACTACCTTTACATTTTCTTCAGTCAGACTTCTGTGTCCTTATTACCAGGTAGTCTGCAAGGAAAGTACAATGCATTATATTTCCATTGGTAATATTCACTTTGAGTGTTCCTTTAACCTCTCTTTAATAGTTTATACAAAAGGAAGATCCTCGTGGAATTAAAGCTTATCACGGCCATTTGGGGTTGCCTCTGGAAATGGAACACAAACTATGGAGGTGTATTCTCTAAGTTACTGTACATACATTTATGTCTAAAATAACGATTGAGTAAGTGTTTTATTAAGGTGCCGTCGTCCCTGATTGTAAGTGGATTATAAGTGGATAAGAGTGTCTGCTAAATGACAAAAATGTACAATGTAGTAGTTGCTTTATCTAGGGGCCTAGCTAGCCTTTCTCTGGGGCCTCCCTCTCTCACACACAAACACACACACAAAGAGAGAGTGAAGCGAGAGAGCCATTGGCAGGCGTTAGGTAGGTGATCCCTAGGAGGAGGAGCTGGTGGTGCTTCACACAAGTTCAATTCTGGCATTTGGTGTTGGCAAGTTGCTATATACATTTTTAGACTAATAAATTAATTATATATACCCATTGATTCTTAATTACTATTACTTACAAATGCCTCATGAGTTTAGTTTAGTTTAGTACCACATCAGAAACGAAATATATGTTTACTCCATTTTTTGTAAACAAAGTACAAGTAAACAAACACTATACTGCATATCCTCAAAACATATTATTTTAATATCATGGATGGTCAGTCCTTTCATCCATTGCTCTGTCTATGAATATGAGAATGGTTCAATTTCTCCAGCCCTAATAATCCCTCAGCTATTTACTGAAACAGGGGCAGGGAAAATGTGTTTATTATTGTTTCAATTACTGATTGTCCCTTTAAAGTTGAGCCCCCACATCATCAATGAGGAAGACTGTTAGTGGTTTTATTATTCAAATAAAAAATATAAGGAAAGACAACAAAATGCCTGGTATTGGACCTCTGTGTTAGTCAGGAGAGCTAGTTAGCTAATTTAGCACAGTCAACTACACAAGACAGTAGATTAAAATAAATCTAGTGCGGGGGAACTGTTCCCCATCTGCAAGTCCCTTAAAGGAATAATCCACTCAAAAACAATCTTTTGATCTTTTTTTCATTATTCCACTGTTCATACAGTCCCACAATGATGAATCAAGTTTTCAAGATTCAAGACAGAGGAGAAGTATGACCTCCAACCAGGAGCATGACCTCCAATCAGGAGGCAGATGAGGAGTATGACCTCCAACCTAGCGGCAGAGGAGGAGCGTGACCTCCAACTAGGAGACAGAGGAGGAGCGTGACCTCCAACTAGGAGACAGAGGAGGAGCGTGACCTCCAACTAGGAGACAGAGGAGGAGCGTGACCTCCAACTAGGAGACAGAGGAGCCTGACTTCCAACCAGGAGACAGAGAAGGAGCATGACCTCCAACTAGGAGACAGAGGAGGAGCGTGACCTCCAACTAGGAGACAGAGGAGCCTGACTTCCAACTAGGAGACAGAGGAGGAGCATGACCTCCAACCAGGAGACAGAGGAGCCTGACTTCCAACTAGGAGACAGAGGAGGAGCATGACCTCCAACCAGGAGACAGAGGAGCCTGACTTCCAACTAGGAGACAGAGGAGGAGCGTGACCTCCAACTAGGAGACAGAGGAGCCTGACTTCCAACCAGGAGGCAGAGGAGGAGCATGACCTCCAACCAGGAGACAGAGAAGGAGCATGACCTCCAACTAGGAGACAGAGGAGGAGCGTGACCTCCAACTAGGAGACAGAGGAGCCTGACTTCCAACTAGGAGACAGAGGAGGAGCATGACCTCCAACCAGGAGACAGAGGAGCCTGACTTCCAACTAGGAGACAGAGGAGGAGCGTGACCTCCAACTAGGAGACAGAGGAGCCTGACTTCCAACCAGGAGGCAGAGGAGGAGCATGACCTCCAACCAGGAGACAGAGAAGGAGCATGACTTCCAACCAGAAGGCAGAGGAGAGTACAGCCTGGTTGGCTGGACAGCTGGGATTCATGTGATGGGATGGGGATGAGGGAGGAGGTTAGTGAGGGGGTGGGGCTGTGGCTGGGAATGACACGGTTGAGCACTGGAAGTCCTGGTGGTCTTGTCTTTCAAAATTTAACCATGCTTTGATGTTATACAGTGGCCGTGTCTGAAGTCTGTCTTGCCTACTATTTACCAAAACTGCACGATGTGTATACTACATACTATTAAGAACATATTATTTAGTGGAAGTGTATGCAGTGAGCCACAAATATTAACACAGTAGTCTCACCCAAAATGAGAATGTGTCATCTACCCTAAACAAAAATAGAAACACAACATGCAACAATTTCAAAGGTTTTACAGTTTATTTAAAAAAATAAAAAATCAATTAATTGAAATAAATGTATTAGGCCCTAATCAATGGATTTCACATGACTGGCAATACAGATATGAATCTGTTGGTCACAGATTCCTTTAAAAAAATGGTAGGGGTGCGCGACATGGGGATATATCTCCTTCGCATATAATTGATCAGGCTGTTGATTGTAGCCTGTGGAATGTTGTCCCACTCCTCTTCAAAGGCTGTGCAAAGTTGCTGGATATTGGCGGGAACTGGAACACGCTGTCGTACACATTTATACAGAGCATCCCAAACATGGTCAATGAGTGACATGTCTGATGAGTATGCAGGCCATGGAAGAACTGGGACATTTTCAGTGCATTATCATGATGAAACATGAGGTGATGGCAGTGGATGAATGACACGACTATGGGCCTGAAGTCGGTTGCAACGCCGAACTGCAGTCAGGTCAAGATCTTGTTGAGGGCTACGAGCACCCAGATGAGCTTCCCTGAAACAGGTTCTGACAGTTTGTGCAGAATTTCTTTGGTTGTTCAAACCCACAGTTTCATCAGTTGTCCGGATGGCTGAGTCTCATATGATCCCGCAGGTGAAGAAGCCAGATGTGGAGATCTTGGGCTGGCGTGGTGACACGGGGTCTGCGGTTGTGAGGCTGGTTGGATATACTGCCAAATTCTCAAAAATGACATTGGAGGCGGCTTACGGTAGAGAAATCAACATTAAATGATCTGGTAACAGCTCTCGTTGACATTCCTGCAGTCAGCATGCCAATTACATGCTCCCTCAAAACTTGAGACATCTGTGGCCTTGTGTTGTGTGACAAAACTCCTAATTTTAGAGTGACCTTTTATTGTCCTCAGCACAAGGTGCACCTGTGTAATGACCATGCCGTTTAATCAGCTTTTTGATATGCCACACCTGTCAGGTACCAACACTTTACATGTTGCATTTATATTTTTGTTCTGTACAATACTAAATTGTGTTAATTCCCACAATTCGTTCATTTTGGTATAGTGTGTCACCAAATCTGATTATCAGCTGTTGTCAAACACACGTGGGTCCGAAAGATGATTCTCTTCCTCAGTAGTGTGCAGTGAATTTTACTAAATTAAAAGCCAAATGAGTATGACATCCTGGCATAGCATATTCAATGTTTGACATTTTACATACCATACATAAATGTTTTTTTGCATACCCAAAATGCCTACTATTTAGAACGTAATTATGAGTATTTGGACACGGCCAGTGTTTGTTTGCATTTTCTTTGTTTACCAACATTGGAGTAAAACAATCTCGCATTTGGGGTACTGATGGGGTGGACAGTTGAACTAAGCTCATGAGGCTTAGTGACTATAAGTAATAGTCATCAAGAATCAATGGGTATACATAATATATTTATGAGTCCAAAAATGGATGTTGTAACTCCAGATTGCCTCTTTAATGAGCAACTATTAACATTACAACAAATAATTGACAGTTAGTACAGTACAAGACTTCCTCTACATCCCAAATGGCACCATATTCCCGATGCAGTGCAGTACTTTTGACCAGAGCCCTATAAAAACCTCTTAATCCCTCAGCATGCTTCAGTTTGACTGGTGCCTAGCCAAGAACCGAACGATTGTGCTCTTTGCATATTCCCTTAAAATACCTTCGCTTGAAAAATTAGAAAGAAGCTGCAATAGTACTGTTTGTCCATTTTGAGACACCATAGACCTCTGACAGTCTCTATGGGTGTGCCACAGGGTTCAATTCTCGGGCCGACTCTCTTTTCTGTATACATCAATGATGTTGCTCTTGCTGCTGGTGATTCTCTGATCCACCTCTACGCAGACGACACCATTCTGTATACTTCTGGCCCCTCCTTGGACACTGTGTTAACTAACCTCCAGACGAGCTTCAATACCACACAACTCTCCTTCCGTGGCCTCCAACTGCTCTTAAACGCAAGTAAAACTAAATGCATGCTTTTCAATCGATCGCTGCCCGCACCTGCTCGCCCGTCCAGCATCACTACTCTGGACGGCTCTGACTTAGAATACATGGACAACTACAAATACCAGGGTGTCTGGTTAGACTGTAAACTCTCCTTCCAGACTCACATTAAGCATCTCCAATCCAAAATTAAATCTAGAATCGGCTTCCTATATCGCAACAAAGCATCCTTCACTCATACTGCCAAACATACCCTCGTAAAACTGACCATCCTACCGATCCTTGACTTCGGTGATGTCAACTATAAAATAGCCTCCAACACTCTACTCAACAAACTGGATGCAGTCTATCACATTGCCATCCATTTTGTCACCAAAGCCCCATACACTACCCACCATTGCGACCTGTACGCTCTCGTTGGTTGGCCCTCGCTTCATACTCGTCACCAAACCCACTGGCTACAGGTTATCTACAAGTCTCTGCTAGGTAAAGCCCCACCTTATCTCAGCTCACTGGTCACCATAGCAGCACCCACTCGTAGCACGCGCTCCAGCAGGTATATCTCACTGGTCACCCCCAAAGCCAATTCCTCCTTTGGTCTTCTTTCCTTCCAGTTCTCTGCTGCCCATGACTGGAGCGAATTGCAAAAATCTCTGAAGCTTGGAGACTCACATCTCCCTCACTAGCTTTAAGCTGTCAGAGCATTTTACAGATCACTGCACCTGTACTTAGCCTATCTGTAAACAGCCATCTATCTACCTACCTCATCCCCATACTGGTATTTATTGATTTATTTTGCTCCTTTGCACCCCAGTATCTCTACCTGCACATTCATCTTCTGCCGATCTACCATTCCAGTGTTTAATTGCTATATTTTAATTACTTCGCCACCATGGCCTATTTATTTCCTCAACTTACCTCATTTGCCATCACTGTATATAGACTTTTTGTTTTCTTTTGTTCTACTGTATTATTGACTGTATGTTTTGTTTATTCCATGTGTAACTCTGTGTTGTTGTATGTGTCGAATTGCTACGCTTTATCTTGGCCAGGTCGCAGTTGCAAATGAGAACTAGCCTACCTGATTAGATAAAGATGAAATAAGTTTTCTTTTAAAAATAAATAAAAAAAGAGATAACTCAAGAAATCTGTCCATAATTTTGACATGTTTTACGAAGAGATCTTAGTCACACAATTTTACATCTAACTAATATGTTTGGTGCAGTATTTTTCAATAAAAAATGAACATGAAGGCCTCCTGGGTGGCGCAGTGGTTAAAGGAAATGTACTGCAGTGCCAGCTGTGCCACCAGAGTCTCTGGGTTCCGCCCAGGCTCTGTCGTAACCGGCCGCGACCGGGAGGTCTGTGACGCACAATTGGCCTAGGGTCGTCCGGGTTAGGGAGGGGTTGGCCGGCAGGGATCATTGCGCACCAGCGAATCCTGTGGCGGGCCGGGCGCAGTGCGCGCTAACCAAGGTTGCGAGGTGCACAGTGTTTCCTCCGACACATTGGTGCAGCTAGCTTCCGGGTTGGATGCACGCTGTGTTAAGAAGCAGTGCAGCTTGGTTGGGTTATGTATCGGAGGACGCATGACTTTCAACCTTCGTCTCTCCCGAGCCCGTACGGGAGTTGTAGCGATGAGACAAGGTAGTAGGTACTAAACAATTGGATACCACCAAATTGGGGAGAAAACTGGGTAAAATTTTAAAAATAAAATAAAAATAAATAAATAAAATGAACATGAAAGCGAGTCATATCTCGTTGAATGACAACAAAGGCTTAAAATCCCTAATGCTGATCAATCACCGACGAAGGGGGATAGACGGCTCCGAACTTTGTCTTGCCTTCAGAATATTGTTTGTGCACCCGAACAACCAAAAGAAAAACCTCACCAAAGTCCAAAACTAACAAAAATGTCACAAAATATCATCTGCCGAACTGTTTCAGCAGGGAAGCATGTGGACGCCTTCAGATGTAAGGGACCTGCATGGTTCTGGTACTGGTTCCAACCAACATTTTTGCTTATAAATCAATCTATGGACACCGTAAATCAAAATGGATTGCATTGAGCGGTAGCCCTGGTCCCCACAGACACAGTAATGTTTTTTTCTGAACCTGTGTGACTTCGGATGTGAAATATGAAACCACTTCAGCTGGGATGCCCCTTCTATAATTTTATTCACTCTTTCAACTGGCCATCAACTCCTGTCTGAACCCTACATCACAGTCACAGACAAAGCACATGCCTGCAATCGTTACATCATGGCGCAGAATGAGAGAGTGGTAGCATCAACGTAGCACATTCAGAGATACATTTATGGCCATTAATCTATAAAATAATTAATCGATTTTAAACAAAAACCACTTTATTTTTTGTCATAGACGGATTAATATGAGCATAGCCGCGGGAAGAAAATATTTTTCCAGCACCTCCCTGTCGACAAAACGTTCTCACCTCCAAACTACTTCATGCAGCTATGATTATGAGATGAAAGACAAGTCACTAACGAGTTCAGGAAGCCAAGCTAAAGTGCTGTGAGAATGGGGGCAGTTGTTTTAATCAAGAGAGACCTTTAGAAAATATGCATATTTTCTCTAACACTAGACATGGAAATATGTATTTTATAGTTATAAGGAAGGTGAAATCCTATAGTTAGCTGTTTTATCATTTGATTGTGCTATATTTAGGAAGCATATAAACTCAGAAAAAAAAGAAACATCCTCTCGCTGTCAACTGCATTTATTTTCAGCAAACTTAACATGTGTAAATATTTGTATGAACATAACAAGAACCAACAACTGAGACATAAACTGAACAAGTTCCACAGACATGTGACTAACATAAATGGAATAATGTGTCCCTGAACAAATGGGGGATCAAAATCAAAAGTAACAGTCAGTATCTGGTGTGACCACCAGCTGCATTAAATACTGCAGTCCCAGACGTGCTAAATGGGATTGGGATCCGGGCTCTTCGCTGGCCATGGCAGAACACTAACAGTCCTGTCTTGCAGGAAATCACGCACAGAACGATCAGGCTGGTGGCATTGTCATGCTGGAGGGTCATGTCAGGATGAGCCTGCAGGAAGGGTATCACATGAGTGAGGAGAATGTCTTCCCTGTAACTCACAGTGTTGAGTTTCCCTGCAATGACAACAAGCTCAGTCCGATGATGTTGTGACACACCACCCCAGATCATGACGGACCCTCCACCTCCAAACGCGAATCCAACCATCACCCCTGGTGAGACAAAACCGCGACTCGTCAGAGAAGAGCACTTTTTGCTAGTCCTGGCTGGTCCAGCGACGGTGAGTTTGTGTCCATAGGCGACATTATTGCCTGCCTTACAACAAGCCTACAAGCCCGCATTCCAGCTTCACTCAGCCTATTGCGGACAATCTGAGCACTGATGGAGGGATTGTGCATTCGTGGTGTAACTCGGGCAGTTGTTGCCATCCTGTACCTGTCCCGCAGGTGTGATGTTCGGATGTATACCCTGATGAGGACAGCTTGGCTGTCGAAACGTTGGTAGTTGGATTTTTTCATCTGAGCTCCTAGAGTGTGCGGCTCTCTTTTATTTTCTCGTTTTCTACTCCGCTAGCCAGCACCTCGTCTGAATAGGTGTGAGTTTCTTTTTCTTCTAGATCGTGATGTTCGGATGTACCAATCTTGTGCAGGTGTTGTTACACGTTGTCTGCCACTGCGAGGACGATCAGCTGTCCATCCTGTCTCCCTGTAGCGTTGTCTCACAGTACGGCCATTGCAATTTATTTTCCTGGTCACATCTGCAGTCTTCATTCCTCCTTGCAGCATGCCTAAGGTACGTTCACGCAGATGAGCAGGGACCCTGGCCATCTTTCTTTTGGTGTTTTTCAGAGTCAGTAGAAAGGCCTTTTTAGTGTCCTACGTTTTCACGACTGTGACCTTAATAGCCTACTGTAAGCTGTTAGTGTCTTAACGACCATTCCACAGGTGCATGTTCATTCATTGTTTATGATTCATTGAACAAGTATGGGAAACAGTGTTAAAACCCTTTACAACGAAGATCTGTGAAGTTATTTGGATTTTTACGAATTATCTTTGAAAGACAGGGTCCTGAAAAAGGGACATTGCTTTTTTTGCTGAGTTTAAGTCATTTCAAGCCTCATTCATACAGTTTTGTTGAATAGGAAACACTGGACATCATACAGTATAAAATATATGTTATACTTTCATTAATATGGAGTTGGTCCCCCTTTTGTCACGGCCCCCATTTCTTCTGGGAAGGTATTCCACTAGAGGTTGGAACATTGCTGCAGTGACTTGTTTCCATTCAGCCACAAGAGCATAAGTGAAGTCGGACACTGATGTTGGCCAATTAGGCCTTGCTCGAAGTCGGCGTTCCAATACATCTCAAAAGTGATCAATGGGGTTGATGTCAGGGTTTTGTGCAGGCCAGTTCTTCAAGTTCTTCAACACTGATCTTGACAAACCATTTCTGTATGGAGCTTGTTTTGTGCACGGGGGCAATGCCGTGATACAAAAGGAAAGGGCCTTCCCCAAACTTTTGCCACAAAGTTGGAAGCACAGAATCATCTGTAATGTCATTGTATGCTGTAGCGTTATTTCCCTTCACGGGAACTAAGGGGCCTAGCCCAAACCATGAAAAACAACCCCAGACCATTATTCATCCTCCAAACTTTACAGTTGGCACTATGAATTGGGACAGGTAGCGTTCTCCAAAACCAAATTCGTCCGTCGGACTACCAAATTTTGAAGCGTAATTCATCACTCCAGAGAACAAGTTTCCACTTCTCCAGAGTCCAGTGGCGGCAAGTTTTACACCACTCCAGCCGACGCTTGGCATTGTGCATGGTGATCTTAGGCTTGTGTGTGGCTGCTTGGCCATAGAAACCCATTTCATGAAGCTCCCGATAAACAGTTCTTGTGTTGAAGTTGCTTTCAGAGACAGTTTGAAACTCAGTAGTGAGTATAGCAACTGAGGACAGGCAATTCTAACACACTACGTGCATACTGGTGCCGGAGAAGATGGCTGACGTTTTACATGCTTCTAACCAACTTTTTTTGTTGCATTGTTTGTAACATTTATTTAATTTTATTATGTACATAATGTTGCTGCTACCATCTCTTATGACCAAAAATAACTTCTGGACATTAGAACAGCGATTACTCACCACGAACTGGCAGAAGCTTTTTTCCCTTTATTGAGCCCCAAATCCCTGTCATTTGCGTGAAGAGAAGACAGAGAAAAAGAGGACGGTCGGGCTGCCTTCTGATAATTCGTAGGCGATCGAATAAACCCCCACTGCCTCCCATTCTACTAGCTAACATGCAATCTTGGAAAATAAAATTGACGACCTACGAGGAAGATTAAACTACCAACGGGACATTCAAAACTGTAACATCTTATGCTTCACGGAGTTGTGGATGAACAATGACATTATAAACATACAGCTGGCTGGTTATACGCTGTATCGGCAGGATAGAATAGCGGCATCTGGTAAGACAAGGGGTGGCGATCTATGTATATTTGTAAACAACAGCTGGTGAACGATATCTAAGGAAGTCTCAAGGTTTTGCTCACTTGAGGTATTTCATGATAAGCTGTAGATCACACTATCTACCTCAAGAGTTTATCTGTATTTTTCTGTCTACATGCCACCACGGGCCGATGCTGGCACTAAGACCGCACTCAATGAGCTGTATTCCGCTATAAGCAAACAGGAAAACGCTCATCCAGAGGCGGCACTCATAGTGACCAGGGACTTTAATGCAGGGAAACTTAAATCCATTTAACCAAATTCCTATCAGCATGTTAAATGTGCAACCAGAGGGGAAAAAACTCAAGACCACCTTTACTCCACACACAGAGACATGTACAAAGCGCTCCCTCGCCATCCATTTGGCAAATCTGACCATAATTCTATCCTCCTGATTACAAGCAAAAATTAAAGCAGGAAGCACCAGTGAGTCGGTCAATAAAAAAGTGATCAGATTGTCAGGATTAGATGCCCCCATTGTGCTTTTTGACCCTTTTGTTTTCCCTTGTTCCCAGTTATTATTTGCACCTGTGCCTCGTTTCCCTTGATTGTATTTAAACCCTTAGTTTTCCTCAGTTCTTTGCTCTATGTTTGTATGTTAGCACCCAGCCATGCTGTGAACTTGAGGTATTCTTTTGAGGTTTGTTTTTTCCTGCTGTTCTTACCACTTTGTGGATTTTCCTTGTCTTGGAGGATATACATTTCTTCTCTTGGAATTACTTTTGACGTTGTGGATTTATATTTTTGCCTGAAGATCTTTTCCTTTTTTCTTTATTAAATCACCGTCTCTAGTACTGCTGTGTCTGCCTCATCTTCTGGGTTCTGCCAACTATTAGTGGCTCAGTTTACTAAGTGACTGTTTCTAACACTGGAGACCCGAGTTTGTAACTGGGTCCTGACACAGATGAAAAAATGCTAAGCTACAGGATTGTTTTGCTAGCACAGACTGGAATATGTTCCAGGATTATTCCGATGGCATTGAGGAGTACACCACATCAGTCATTGGCTTCATAAAATGTGTGCATCGATGACATTGTCCCCACAGTGACCGTACGTACATACCCCAAACAGAAGTCATAGATTACAGGCAACTTTCGCACTGAGTTAAAGGTGCTGCTTTCAAGGAGCTCTAAAACAGAATAAGAAATATTATAAGAAAGCTTATAAGAAATCTCGCTTTTCCCTCCGACAAACCATCAAAAAAGGCAAAGCGTTAATACAGGACAAAGATCAAATCGTACTACACCGGCTCCTATGCTCGTCGAATGTGGCAGGGCTTGCAAACCATTACAGACTACAAAGGGAAGCACAGCCGAGAGCTGCCCAGTGACACGAGCCTACCAGACGAACTAAACTACTTCTATGCTCGTTTCGAGGTAAATAACACTGAAACATGCATGAGAGCACCAGCTGTTCCGGACGACTGTGTGATCACGCTCACCTCAGCCAATGCGAGTAAGACCTTTAAACAGGTCAACATTCACAAGGTCGTGGGGCCAGACGGATTACCAGGACATGTACTGCGAGCATTCGCTGACCACCTGGCAAGTGTCTTCACTGACATTTTCAACCTCTCCCTGTCCGAGTCTGTAATATCAACATGTTTCTAGCAGACCACCACAGTCCCTATACCCAAGAACATTAAGGTAACCTGCCTAAATGACTACCAACCCGTAGCACTCACATCTGTAGCCATGAAGAGCTTTGAAAGGCTGGTCATGGCTCACATCAACACAATGATCCCAGAAACCCTAGACCCACTCCAATACCACCCTAACAGATCCACAGATGATGCAATCTCTATTGCACTCCACACTGCCCTTTCCCACCTGGACAAAAGGAACATCTACGTGAGAATGTTATTCATTGACTACAGCTTAGCGTTTAATACCATAGTGCCCTCAAAGATCATCAATAAGCTAAGGATCCTGGGACGAAACACCTCCCTCTGCAACTGCATCCTGGACTTCCTGATGGGCCGCCCCCAGTTGGTAAGGGTTGGTAACAACACATCCGCCACGCTGATCCTCAACACGAGGGCCCCTCAGGGGTACGTACTCAGTCTCCTCCTGTACTCCCTGTTCACTCATGAATGCATGGATAGACACGACTCCAATACCATCAATAAGTTTGCGGATGACAACAGTGGTAGGCCTTATCACCGACAATGACAAGAGAGTCTATAGGGAGGAGGTCAGAGACCTGGCTTTGTGGTGCTAGGACAAGAACCTCTCTCTCAACGTAATCAAGACAAAGGAGCCAATTGTGGACGACAGGAAAAGGAGGACCGAGCAGGGCCCCATTCTCATCAACGGGGCTGTAGTGGAGCAGGTTGAGAGCTTCAAGTTCCTTAGTGTCCACATCCCAAACAAACATAATATGGTCCAAGCACACCAAGATAGTCGTGAAGAGGGCACAACAAAATATATTCCCCCTCAGGAGACTGAAAAGATTTGGCATGGGTCCTCAGATCCTCAAAAGGTTCTACAGCTGCACCATCGAGAGCATCCTGACTGGTTTCATCAATGCCGGATATGGAAACTGCTCGACCTCCGATTGCAAGGCACTACAGTGCGTACGACTCAGTATCTTCCTGGGGCCAAGCTTCCTGCCTTCCAGGACCTCTATACCAGGCGGTGTCAGAGGAAGGACCTAAAAATGGTCAAAGACTATAGCCACCCTAGTCATAGACTGTTCTCGCTGCTACCACACAGCAAGTGGTACTGGAGCGCGAAGTCGAGATCAAAGAGGCTTCTAAACATATTCTTCCCCCAAGCCATAAGACTCCTGAACATTTAATCAAATTACTGCCCAGACTACCCCCCACCCCCTCTTTTATGGCATTGCTACTCTCTGTTATTATCTATGCATAGTCACTTTAATACTCTACCTCCATGTACATATTATCTCAATTACCTTGACTAACTGGTGCCCCCGCACATTGACTCTGTACCGGAACCCCCTGTATTTATTCTCGCTTGTCACGTTCTTTCAAAATCGAACCCAGAAGCAGACCAGGACAAGGACAGTAGGAAGAAGGTGAGTATTTATTTACAAGTGAATGTGAATGGGTAGATATATCCAGGTGGCGTAGCGGGCAGCGGTGGTGAGTTGATGGGAGTAAATAGGTGGATCCAATGGGGTAGCGGAATCCTCCGACGACCAGGCAGGAATGGGGTAAATGATCCGGGTGAGTAACTGAAGACAGAACAAACGGAGGTAAGTCTAAGGCAAGCAATACGTAAAAAACAACAAAACAAATTCTATCCAACTTGAGGCTGATACTATGGCACAACATACTGTTCATGGCTAACGATCCGGCAGGGAATGGATGTCAGGTCAGAGCTTTTGAAGGGGAGAGGTGATGATCAGGACAGGTGTGCAGATTACTGATGGGATACAGGTGCGGGTGAACATCGATCTCCCAACAAGCTAATTCGCCCGGCAACCAGACAGGGTGCGTTCCAGGACACCGGAAACACACTCCAGGACAGAAACACAGGCAAACACAGACTCAGGAAGCGGGATTCGTGACATCGCTATTGTTATTTTATTGCTGCTCTTTAATTACTTGTTCCTCTAATTTTCTTATTCTTATTCATATTTTTTAAACTGCATTGTCATTTAGGGGCTTGTAAGTAAGCATTTCACTGTAAGGTATACCTGTTGTATTTAGCACGTGACTAATAACATTTGATTTGAGTTTGATTTGATTTGATTTGATTCAGCACGGTCCAGTTCTGTGAGCTTGTGTGGCATACCACTTCATGGATGAGTCTTGTTGCTCCTAGACATTTCCACTTCACAATAACAGCACTTACATTTGACCGGGGCAGCTTTAGCAGGGCAGAAATTTGATGAACTGACTTGTTGGAAATGTGGCATTCTATGACGGTGCCACGTTGAAAGTCACTGGGCTCTTCAGTAAGGCCATTCTACTGCCAATGTTTCTCTGTGGAGATTGCATGGGTTTGTGCTCGATTTTAAACACCTGTGGCTGAAATAGCAGAATCCGAATCTGCCGAATCCATTACTTTGAAGGGGTGTCCACATAATTTTGTCTTGCTCGCAGACAGACTAAATAACTTTTTTGCTCGCTTTGAGGACAATACAGTGCCACTGACACGACGCTACCAAAACCGGACTCTTCTTCACTGCAGCCGACGTGAGTAAAACATTTAAACGTGTTAACCCTCGCAAGGCTGCAGGCCCAGACCCCATCCCCAACCCCGTCCTCAGAGCATGCGCAGACCAGCTGGCTGGTGTGTTTACGGACATATTCAATCAATCCTAATCCCAGTCTGCTGTTTCCACATGCTTCAAGAGGGCCACCATTGTTCCTGTTCCGAAGAAAGCTAAGGTAACTGAGCTAAACGACTACCGCCCCGTAGCACTCACTTCGGTCATCATGAAGTGCTTTGAGAGACTAGTCAAGGACCATATCACCTCCACCCTACCTGACACCCTAGACCCACTCCAATTTGCTTACCGCCCCAATAGGTCCACAGACGACGCAATCGCAACCACACTGCACACTGCCATAACCCATCTGGACAAGAGGAATACCTATGAGAGAATGCTGTTCATCGACTACAGCTCAGCATTTAACACCTTAGTACCCTCCAAACTCGTCATCAAGCTCGAGACCCTGGGTTCCTACGTACACATCACTGACAAACTGAAATGGTCCACCCACACAGACAGCGTTGTGAAGAAGGCGCAGCAGCGCCTCTTCAACCTCAGGAGGCTGAAGTAATTCGGCTTGCCACCAAAAGCACTCACAAACTTCTACAGATGCACAATCAAGAGCATCCTGTCGGGCTGTATCACCGCCTGGTACGGCAACTGCTCCACCCACAAACATAAAGCTCTCCAGAGGGTAGTGAGGTCTGCACAATGCATCACCGGGGGCAAACTACCTGCCCTCCAGGACACCTACACCACCCGATGTCACAAGAAGGCCATAAAGATCATCAAGGACAACAACCACCCGAGCCACTGCCTGTTCACCCCGCTATCATCCAGAAGGCGAAGTCAGTACAGGTGCATCAAAGAAGGGACCGAGAAACTGAAAAACAGCTTCTATCTCAAGGCCATCAGAATGTTAAACAGCCACCACCAACATAGTGGCTGCTGCCAACATTCTGACTCAACTTCAGCCACTTTAATAATGGAAATTGATGTACATTGATGTAAAAACAAAATGTATCACTAGCCACTTTAAACAATGCCACTTAATGTTTACATACCCTACATTACTAATCTCATGTATATGTATATATATGTATATATAGTACTCTATATCATCTACTACATCTTGCCATCTTTATGTAATACATGTATCACTAACCACTTTAAACTATGCCACTTTATGTTTACATACCCTACATTACTCATCTCATATGTATATACTGTACTCAATACCATCTACTGCATCTTGCCTATGCCGTTCTGTACCATCACTCATTCATATATCTTTATGTACCTATTCTTTATCCCTTTACACTTGTGTGTATAAGTTAGTAGTTGTGGAATTGTTAGGTTAGATTACACGTTGGTTATTATTGCATTGTCGGAACTAGAAGCACAAGCATTTCGCTACACTCGCATTAACATCTGCTAACCATGTGTATGTGACAAATAAAATTTGATTTGATTTGATATAGTGTATGACAGAGGTAATTAATCTGCAGCCACGAAACACATCGACTTTAAAAGCCAGCTCGCAGACCTCTATGCTTGTTAGGGCCAGATCAGCAGTCCAGATGCCGGCTATGTAAACTCATGAAGGGATGATTAATTGACATGTCATGCCTGCCTTTGACAGTAGTTATAAATCTGATTTAGCTGTAGCACGGGAGGCCACGGAGAAGGGCAGGCATTTGGACATTAAGATTTCAAAGGAATGATATCAAGAGGAGTAACTCATGACTCACGGATGGTACTGCCAGAAATTTGTAAAAAGTTCTAGCAGGATCTAAGGATGTATGTCTATGGTTGAGCCCAAAATGGAACCTTATTCCTAAAATATAACATAGGTCAAAGTTAGTGCACTATGAACCCTGTTCAAAAGTAGTGCACTAAATAGAACATATAGTGCCATTTGTGATGAAGCCTGTGTGCGGCATTGAGTGGTTTGGGACGGTTAAAAGAAAAACATTTGGCCGTGTATTGTACTCGCCTCTCAAACCCCCATTCCCCTCCTGTTATTTCCAAGATGGCGGCATCAGTCATGTGAGGCCCCTTGGAAATTGAGAATGCAGGGAGGGTGTCAAAGGAGCTATTTACTGGTAGATTGATGGGAACAGGTCGATAAAAGGTGGTCGGTTGGTGGTCGCATCCTGTGACCATCTGCATGGGAGTCATGCTAATTATTCAGATAGGACACAGATGCTACAGAAGAAGATGAGATCTTCTACTCACCAGAGTTGCTATATACACACATAGGCTACATCTCAAATGGCACACTATTCTCTGTATAGTGGGAATATGGGCCTTGGTCAAAAGTAGTGAGACCGTAATTGGGGAAGACGGGCTCGTGGTAATGGCTGCAGTGGAATAGGTGGAATGGTATCAAATACATCAAACATGTTTTCATGTGTTTGATGCCATTCCATTTGCTCCATTCCAGCCATTATTATGAGCCATCCTCCCCTCAGCAGCCTCCACTGTTGTGCAGCATAAAATTAATAAGATCAATCAATCAATGTATATGCTTTTGCACAGATATTAAAAACACAGATATTAAAAACTATTTTTTTAAATCTATCTGCAGTAGAGCATGCTTGGATTTTAAAGTTTTTAAATAAAATAGTTGATATGACTTCTCATTTATACTGAACAAAAATATAAACGCAACATGCAACAATTTAAAAGATTTTGCTGAGTTACAGTCCATATAAGGAAATCAGTCAATTGAAATAAATAAATTAGGCCTTAATCTATGGATTTCACATGACTGGGCAGGGGCGTAGCCAAGGGTGGGCCTGGGAAGGCATAGGCCCACCATTGGGGAGCCAGGCCGCCCCATTGGGGAGCCAGGCCCAGCCAATCAGAATTAGTTTTTCCCTTTATTACAGACAGAAATACTCCTCAGCACTACCCACTCCCCCTCTGACACCCCCGCAGGTGTTGAAACCGGATGTAGAGGTCCTGGGCTGATGTGGTTACATGTGGTCTGCAGTTGTGAGGCTGGTTGGATGTACTGCCAAATTCTCTAAAACGCCATTGGAGGTGGCTTGTGGTATAGAAATTAACATTAGATTGTCTGGCAACAGCTCTGGTGTACATTCCTGCAGTCAGGATGCCAATTGCACGCTCCCATAAAACTTGAGACATATGTGGCATTGTGTTGTGTGAGAAAACTGCACATTTCAGTGGCCTTTTGTCTCCAGCACAAGGCGCACCTGTGTAATGATCATGCGGTTTAATCAGCTTCCCAATATGCCACACCTGTCAGGTGGATTATCTTGACAAAGGATACAATTCTGACTAACAGGGATGTAAACATATTTGTGCACAACATTTGAGAGAAATACGATTTTTGTGCCTTATGGAACATTTCTGGGATCTTTTATTTCAGCTCATGAAATATGGGACCAGCACTTTACATGTTGTGTTTATATTTTTGTTCAGTGTAGTTTTGAGTCAGTACCACAAACATTTGAATTAATAATGACTTTACATTGACTTTGAGTTCAACTTGCCCTTACAGTGTATCGGAGAGGTAAAGGAGGGAATAAAATGTATCTCCACATTAAACAGTTATATCACTTGATCAAAGTTGTCTGTAGGGTAGGTGTTTGTGTAGGTGGCAGCGACAAAACCGAGTGTGTGTGTCGGTTTCTCTCTCTCTTTCTGTGTGTATATGCGTAAGTGTCTGTGTGGTTGGAAACTGGTGATGAATTGCTCAAATGTAGGCCTATTGTGTGACAAGAACTAAAGAGAACCTTACAAGACTCAACAATGGTTTTTTATGTAGCTGCATTGTTATAAAGATATGAACCTGAAAGGTACATTGAGTACACCAAGACAAAAACAGAAGGCTTTTAAATAGACAATAAACAGAAAATAAAAGTGATTAATCAAGTTTGTCGTGGTGACGTAAGAGTTAACAGTCCCAGTTATTACAGTAATGTGAATGTACCCACCCGTCACAGAGCAGACCTGGTTTAAAATATTATTAGAAATAATTTCAAATACTTTTATCTGTGCTTGATTGAGCTTGCCTAGCATAAAATGAACCAATATAAATGTTCCAAAACTGTAACCCCATCATTTTTGGCAATCTAGGCAGGCTCAAAGTATTTGAATGATTTTAAATTGTATTTGAACCCAGGTCAGTCGCTGAGAAAGGCATCTGAACCACAGCTGGTCTGACTGAGTGAGTTCAGGTCATCTAAGGGCCAACAGGGTCTCTCTCTCTCTGCTGATCAAGGCCCCGCTCTGCTCTCTGTATATGACAGACAGACAGGGGGATGAATGATGGCCCGGAGAGTAAATGCCAAAAATGCTATACTGACCCAAAGCTCCTCTAAAAGGTTATTTACATTTTCACATAGCATCCACTCTTGAATGTCTGTGTTTCACTATTTCAAGGCAGGATGAATGAATTAGTAACCGTGTTGAAGCCGCTGCAGTAGCATGCTTTCTGAGACACACAGTACACACATAGCAGGAACTTTCCCCCACCTCTCTGACATGCCCATCCATACGTTGTGTGCTGTGTGCTAGCTGCCTGAACTGAAGAGTACGCTGTAAGGATCTTTCATTAACTTGTCTATCCTTGTTATTCATCTGAAGCCGCCTGCAGAATCAACTTGATCCAGAAACACTGGGTAGAACCAGGTGTAGTCTAACGTCAAAGCGACCCTTGAAATACAACCTAGGCCCATACATTACTTACAGTAATGAGCAAATGTCTGCAGAAGAAATGGCTGACACATTTGTATATGTGGAAAATAAATAAATAAGCCCATGCAACACTCTGCGGTTTTAAACTTTCCAATGGGGTTTGCAGGCAAAGGAGAGGCAGAGTTAGTGTTTGTTTGATGTGGAAGCCTAGAGTAAGGTTATGTCCCAAATGGCACCATTTTCCCTTTATAGTGCGCTACTTTTGAACAGAGCCTGTAGGACTCTGGTCAAAAGTAGTGTGCTATATAGGGAACAGGGTGCCATTTGGGACATAGTTTAAACATTTTTTGGACAGTCACAAGCTGAGTTGCCAGGCCTTTTGACGGTCCAGAGAACACAAACCACCACAGAGAAGGGGACTCTCTGTCCTAGGGAAGGGGAACAGCAGGGCAGCAGTACACAGCCTGTGTCCCAAATGGCACCCTATTCCCTGTATAGTGCCGTACTTTTGACCAGGACGTAGCTCTATCACCTGGGAGAGAATAAGAAAGGCCCAGTGAGATCTCTTCCTGTTGTGGTTACCCAGGGCTACCCACTGGGTTCAAAGATAGAGGCGCTGTGTGTGTGTGCGTGCGTGCGTGTGTCTGTCTGTCTGTCTGTCTGTCTGTCTGTCTGTCTGTCTGTCTGTCTGTCTGTCTGTCTGTCTGTCTGTCTGTCTGTCTGTCTGTCTGTCTGTCTGTCTGTCTGTCTGTCTGTCTGTCTGTCTGTCTGTCTGTCTGTCTGTCTGTCTGTCTGTCTGTCTGTCTGTCTGTCTGTCTGTCTGTCTGTCTGTCTGTCTGTCTGTCCAAAGGATTAGCCAAGCTCGTAACTGCTTTGAGTCTCTACAACCACACACTACATTTTGTTATTAAAAAACATGTTTTTTGTTGAATTTTACCCCCTTTTTCTCCCCAATTTCATGGTATCCAATTGTTTTTAGTGGCTACTATCTTGTCTCATCGCTACAACTCATGTTTTCAGGCTCAGGAGAGACGAAGGTTGAAAGTTATGCGTCCTCCGATACACAACCCAACCAAGCCGCACTGCTTCTTAACACAGCGCGCATCCAACCCGGAAGCCAGCCGCACCAATGTGTCGGAGGAAAAACACTGTGCACCTGGCAACCTTGGTCGCTGAGACAAGGACATCCCTACCGGCCAAGCCCTCCCTAACGACGCTAGGGCAATTGTGCGTCGCCCCACGGACCTCCCGGTCACGACAGAGCCTGGGCGCGAACCCAGAGTCTCTGATGGCCCTTAACCGCTGCACCACTAGGGAGGCCCAAGTTAGCTCTTCTAATGCACATAGTCAAACCCATGTGTTATACATTTATGCTTAACAATATACTGCACCACTTATTCAAAATCCACAAAACACACACTTCTTATTTCCTTCAACGTGTGTATGACAGTAGTGGCTAAACCAAAGCACTACAGCCACAGCCAGCAAGTCGGTGTTATGAAATTAGACATATTATTTCAACAGAGACCTGCCAAAAATAAGAGGAAACTGTACACTGTGATATATTCATGGAGGGAAATGAAAAGAATTCAACAAATCCTTGCTCCCATGTTGTAGTGTGGCATGGGTGGTAAGGGAAGCATGGCCTCGTTTGAGAAAGGGAACATGCTTAAGTTATTACAGCAGCAAGACTATCTGTCAAAGCCTGGCTGTTTTGGCATGGCGCATACCGCTGCTGAGATCAGAGGTAGATTCTGCTTGAATTTACTGCTAAAGGACCTTGGATGGAGGCAGACGGCTATTAATTCTCTCTCTGCATCCTTGGCCTCAGAAACTTTGACACGTTAGATATGTTGTGCGTCCCAAATGGCACCCTAAATAGTGCACTACTTTTGACCAGCACCCTATGGGCCCTGGTTGAAAGTAGTGCACTGTGTAGGGAATAGGGTTCCATTTGGGACATATATTCTCTTCTAACACGCAGAAGATTATGTCTCTACTGGCCAAACCTTACAACTGTGGTGTAATATACCATCATTAGGGTAATTTGTATCACTCAGTATGCAGCTCTTTCTCAATTACTTCATGTGATATGAGAATTTATCGTGAAGGGAAGATTTGAGGGCAGTGTTTCAGTTTAATGCAATTATGTTATTAGTGGTGGTAAGTTACTTCTAAAGTAACGGCTTAGATTTCTTAATTTGTAAGTCGCTTTGGATAAGAGCGTCTGCTAAATGACTTAAATGTAAATGTAAATGTTAAAGAATCCTGTAACAACCAAACATAGACATTATTGTAATAACTGGGACTGTTAACACTCATGTCACCACGACACACTCAAATAATACTATTATATGAACTGACATAAAACTTTAAGAACACCTGCACTTTCCATGACATAGACTAACCAGGTGTACCAGGTGAAAGCTATGGTCCCTTATTGATGTTAAATCCACTTCAATCAGTATAGATAAAGGGGAGGAGACAGGTTAAAGAAGTATTTTTAATCCTTGAGACAATTGAGACATGGATTGTGTATGTGTGCCATTCAGAGGGTGAACGAGCAAGACAAAAGACTTAAGTGCCTTTGAACAGGGTATGGTGGTAAGAGGCAGGCACACTGGTTTGAGTGTGTCAAGAACTGCAATGCTGCTGGGTTTTTCTTGCTCAACAGTTTCTCGTGTGTATCAAGAATGGTCCACCACCCAAATACCAACTTGACACAACTGTGGGAAGCATTGGAGTCAACATGGGCCAGCATTCCTGTGGAATGCTTTTGTCACCTTGTAGTGTCTATGCCCTAACAAATTGAGGCTGTTCTGAGGGCAGAAGGGGGGGTGCAACTCACTATTAGGAAGAGGTTCCTAATGTTTTGTATACTCAGTGTACAGGCATATACAACAGAGGCCTATGCTAAAGTATCAGAACTGATTGTAGATTATACATGTATGATTTTCATGAAATGTGATGACATTTGGATGAAACCAAATCAAAGTAGGACTACAAAAGTATGAAAATTGACTTTTGCTTCAAAATCAAGTTTGATCATAAAATTACTGGTCCCCTCCCCCATGCCAAACACTTGGATTCAGGAGGCGGGATGGAGGCGGCATTATTAGAGATTATTGTGACATCACAAAAAGCTTCATTTTAATACACCAATGATAACGTCTTATTCTCTTACCTAATTTAAAAAGGTACCGCCTTGTAACCAACATCGCAGAAGGTGTGTTCGAAGAGGGGTGTGGTTTACATAGATAGGTAGCTGTTCTACTGGTGCCAAAGTTTGACTGCGTGTCTGCAAACATAATTAGAGTTTTCCCCAAAGAGATAGAGGAATAGAGGACTCGTCTTTGTATTTGTGCCATTATAGCATCTGTGACAGCATGGACTACTTCTACATTTTGAAGTAGTACATTTTCTTTTACAAGATTGGCTGATCCTCCTGATGACCTGTTCAGAAATGACTCCAACATGGTCACAAGGAGGGATGAACCAATGAAGTTGCATGTTCCACCCAGGTGACAACATTAAAATGGTGGAAGCCCTCAATGACACTACCTATGATAATACAGCCTTTTGGCCGCTAGAGGCCTCTATCATTCTCTATGGGTTTCCCCATTCATATGAGGTAAATATAATTATAGGTTTCTGCTTTCATCTGTGTCTGGTATTAGCTAGTTACTGGCTAGCTAAGTCTTCAGTCAGAATGGAACAAAAGCAGGGGAAGGGTTGCCCAAAACACTGATGCAGTTGTCATGTTATTACATCAAGAGACATGCCAAACTGAATATTTGTACAAACTTCTTGACATTATTGATAGTCATGATATGTGAACATTTTCTGACAGTCAATATACTGCATATATGTAACGTACTTAGACCTCACCCTGCAAAGTTTCAACTAAAATAGTCTAAGATGAACTAACTTGATAAACAGTGCAGACAATTCCATTTGGACTAGCTAGCTAAATTGTATAGGCAACATTTATATATTGATTCTGTTACAATAACCAAACAGTTCGATAAGCAAATAATTAGTGAAACCATGATGTGATGTATGACAGGATTGGAAGTTGCATGCAATTTCAATGTTGTTTGAGTCGCTGTGTTTATCAGAAATTTACTTGAGATAATCTCACTACAACACTGTGTCCATGTTGCTTGGCATAAGCATTTTCAAAGAATGTCAGTCAAGTTGAGCTCCCCGCCATCTCAACCTACTAGCTCCCAGACCACTCAGTCTCTTTTCAGACTTCCTGGGAGTTAGATATGAGAGAAGAAAAAAATATCTAAGATTTTGAGCATTTGTATCCAGAAAAATATTGAGGGTGATGTTTTAGTCACTCAAAAGGCTATTTTACATGGGAATCAAAATGACTGTTTGGGCTCTTTAACCTTTTTTGTGGGTTTTCTTCACTCTTCAGTAGTTTGTCCCCAAGCCAATACTGCCACTAGAGTTATATCTAAAAATCAAGAGGTTGAATTTATTCATCCAAATTCATCCACAATGAATGTGCAGCATTGTAAAGCTAACTCAAAACCTAATAAAGGTTAGAAAGTCTCTAAGCAAAGTGACATTTATGGTAAATGACTCCTAGAAATGTAGCAAAATAAATGTTTATTTTTTAACTCATGTACAATTATTATAAATTCAATGGATCAAAAACACTATGAACAAAAGTTCTGAGCCACAGACATTTTGAAAATAAGACAACATGACAGCCTTGTGAAAGTAAATCGACAAGCGTTGAGATATGATCATTTGAGATGCACACAAGATGCTATTTTCTCTCTTTTCACTGAAAGCAGACATTGTTCTCCACAGAGATTGTTATCATAATTCATGGCAGTTCAACCAAAGTTCATAACAGAACTTCAACAAACACTTTGGTTATGTTCCAAATGACACACTATTCCTCATACAGTGCACTGTGGGGCCTGGTCAAAAGTATACAGGGTGCCATTTAGGAGGCAACCTTCTCCATTTCCTAATCAGATGACGCTACAGAGATAAAGTCATTGTTTAGACATGTGGTGAAGTGTGTCTACATCCCAAATGGCCAGATAATGAAGATTTTATTTCCATCATGTTGAGGCTGCATCCCAAATGGCACCCAACGTCCATCAATCCCAACTACTGTAGGTCTACGTTGTTAGTGCGGCATATCAGGGCTCACACAGTGTCTCCGAGTAGGAGTGCTGATCTAGGACCAGGTCCATCATCTTCATTATCCATTATGATTTAAAAGGCTAAACTGATCCTAGATCAGCATTTAGTGAATATGGGCCCAGAACCTCAGGAATAGCGCCTACCCTCTCCTACACCTCCATCTGTGTTTGAAGCCATACATACCCCAAAACATCAAGTCACGTCCTTCCTTCCTTCCTTCCTTCCTTCCTTCCTTCCTTCCTTCCTTCCTTCCTTCCTTCCTTCCTTCCTTCCTTCCTTCCTTCCTTCTCTCAGAAAGAAGCTTAGAGACCTGGTTGGTGTGATCAAGGTTTATCCCTCTGCTGACATGTTATCATTGGACAGACCGCTGGTTAAGCAAAGGATTAGCTAGCACACTCATGCTAATGCAGTCAACCTGTCACCAAGATCAAAGCTGTTCACTACAGATTAAGACCAATTAAAGCAGGTGGCCCTACACAAATTAATAGCTAAATAGCCGGTGCACTCACCTGTTAAACGGAGAAACAAACAGATAGCTGGGACACTCGCATGTTACACAGAGAAACACACAGTTGAATGTCTTTATTCTCTTTAGCTAAATTACTTGTTTAAAGGGTGAAAATGCCTGACTTCTCACCTTCTTGGACTATTAAATGCTGTCGTTATTATTGTCACATGATTTAGAATAGATATTTTAGATATATGTGACTTATTTACTGTAAGAAGAGAATAAATAGGCACTAAACATACTTAAAATATTTAACAGGACTAATAGCAACATAAGTCAGAGCACTGACATAAAGCAGGGCCATGTTCAGGTGACAAACGTTTTTTAAGGTTGCAGGTAGAAATTCCATGAATATAGGCGATGTGATTCCTTATTCTACATGTCAGAGAGGCATGTTTGATCTACTTAGCCTATTTCTATTTGAACGTTCCAAAACATTCAATCCTGCTGAAAAAATAAGATAGCAACACGAGCTGTAATAAAGTATAGCCCAACCTTCCATGTCTGGCCACAACAGGGATGTATTCATTATGCTGATAGAGCTATTGCAAAACGTTTCTTAAATGGAAGAAAAGGTCATGAAACGGGGAGGGACCTACATGAATTTGTCCAAAAGACACTTTACGTTACCCATAATGCCTTCCACAATTTTGGATAAATGCTGAAAATAAGGTATGTGGTAAACACAGGCTTAAGAGATCTTATAAGTTTTGTTCTATGAGATACAGTAATCTTCATCAGCTAACGTCACTCTATAGAGTTCGCCTGCTTGTAGTCTTAAATCAGAAATGTGTAAAACCTAAGGGGGAAATGAATGGGGAAAGAATAGGGTTTAGGGATACCACAGGCTTAGGAGATTTTATACATTTTGTTGTTCCACGAGGTAACATCAGTCAGTTAACATGACCTTTCTGAATTATGAAGCATTCATGTGCTTTATGTGCATTTTTTTATTTATTACATAATGGTTAAAAATTCACAGAGTGATGTTAGCTGAGGAAGATTATCTCATAGAACAAAACAAATTAGATCTCTTAAGCCTGTGTTTCCCACAGACCTTATTTTCGGCATTTATCCAAAAACCCTACGAAATCGAATTTCCCCATAGGCTTTGTCCAATGAACCATGGCAGAGTTAGTGCCTACAAAATATGCCATTACTATTTCTCTCTATTTGGGGTGGTCCTGCAAGTGGGAATGCTTGTATCTGCAGGAATAACTCTTTATACTTCTATCAGTCCATTTTTGTTTATCTAGGACTCCAGTACACAGGAGAAGGGTGTATTTGCAGACCACAATTAGTTTTCTGATATGGCCGTTTCTTGATGTCAAGCTACACCCATTGACGCTCACCATTGGTCCGTGGTCATTTCTTTGTCGTCGGGGAAAACAGTCGTCTACAACAGTTGTTGACAACTGTAGCATTGTAGCTAAGACCAACCCTAACCCTTTCCCAACCTTAACCTCATTCTCCTAGCCTGTCACACTAATTCACTTAACATGCCACGTTAATTATACTAACCTGCCATGATAGTTATCCTAACCTGCTATGTAAACAAATCATCTGTGTTTAGAAACCATCAGTCTCATAACACCGGAACTGACCAATGGCAGGTATCAATGGACTGACCAATGACCGGTACCAATAATGGCTCTTTCCTGATATCAAGGAATGCACACATCAAGAAACGCTCCGAATTGCGGTATGCAATTACACCATATTGGTACACAGGTGGGAAGTGAGTGCTCCAGAACTGCAGGGGGCGGTAATGCACCATAACGTTGGATGCCAACCACCGATTAACCCCACAGAAGAAGAGGCAGGGGTCACAACGGTGTCCTTCAGGCGAGGTTGGAGAAAATGGCAGAGTGGATGTTTGAATCAGATGGCGTGTCGAGTGAAGATGAGTGTGAAAAGAATTGCATCCCAGTGGAGAACACAAAAGGGAATAAGAGAAGTAAAGTGGTAGTGGAATCTATTAAATCCAAGCCTAGTTCTGAGTCTTATTTGGAGGGAGTAAGGGTTTTGGATCTATGTTGTTACCTGGGAGATTTGTTTGAAGTCCCTAAAAAATTGTAGATGCGTTGGATGAGAGCAATGAGAAGTGGGTGTATTATGTTTTTTTTGTGTATCTTTGGAAAAGAAAGACAAGCTCTGAGCCTCAAGAAGATATCAGATTGGAATGTGTCTTGTGGGGATCCAAAATATTTAATCATGCATCAAGTGTATGTAGACGGGAGAGGTATCATATGCCAGCTGAGCCTAAATGCTGCAATTGTGGTGGTGAACATGCACCTGCATTTCTGAAGTGTCCTGTTAGGGTGAAGGAGACGGAGGTGGCCAGATTAAGGGCTGTCCTGAATGTCTCCTAACAGGAGGCGGTGAGAAGAGTGGAAGAAAGGAGTGAAGTTGAAGAAATAATAGTAGTAGGAGTAGAGACACCAGATAATTTCCCTTGTCACCAAAGGGATCCTGATATGTTGCATGTTAAGAAGGTGGACTTTGTAGTGTTTATTGCATTTGTTATCAACTGCACAGCGCAACCGAAGAGGAAATCCTGAGAAAATAGGCATCATTGTGAGTGCGGCTTAAAATAAGGAATCTGCATTGTTAGGGGAAATAAATTGTTGGTTAAGTGATCGTAAGCATTTCACTGTAAGGTCTACTACACCTGTAGTATTTGGTGCATGTGACAAATAAAATATAATTTGATTTTTGAATCCTGTCTATGAATGCTCCGTCGTCACAGGCACCCAAGCCTGTTTAGGGATTGGATTTGAATTGTGACTGAAGGAGTGGGATGTTCCCGTAATTAAATATTTTTTGTTTTAATACCCATACCTTCACCTATGACTCTGGTACATGGGAGGCAGGATAGGTAGCTAGCTAGCTAGCGATAGCTAGGACACCAGTAGACAGTGCCCTTTTTCCCTGCAGGTCTGTTAACAACGGCGAGGGCAGGTATTCGGCAGATGTTAGCAAATGCCATTAGGTGCTAGCTAGTTAGCATGTCATGTTTTGTCTTATATCATCTTGTCATTTTGCTTTTCCTTCTGTTCGTTTTCCCCCTGCTGGTCTTTTTAGGTTCGTTCCCCTTTTTCTCTCTCCCTTCCTCTCTCTCTTCTCTCTATCGTTCCGTTCCTGCTCCCAGCTGTTCCTATTCCCCTAATCAATCATTTAGTCTTCCCACACCTGTTCCTTATCTTTTCCCCTGATTAGAGTCCCTATTTCTTCCCTTGTTTTCCGTTCCTGTCCTGTCGGATCCTTGTCTATTGTTCACCGTGCTGTGTTTGTGTATCGCCCTGTCGTGTCGTGTTTCCCTCAGATGCTGCGTGGTGAGCAGGTGTCTGAGTCTGCTAAGTTCAAGTGCCTTCCCGAGGCAACCTGCAGTTCAAGATCAAGTCTCCAGTCGGTTCTCGTCATTACGAGTGGAAATTGTTTTATTTGATTGTATTTTTACTTTACTGGATTAAAGACTCTGTTTTCGCCAAGTCGCTTTTGGGTCCTCATTCACCTGCATAACAGAAGGATCCGACCGAGAATGGACCCAGCGACTATGGATTCTCTCTACTCTACTCTCGAGTTCCAGGGAGCGATGCTCGGCAGACACGAGCAGGAATTGTCTGCTGCTCGGCATGCCGTTGAGACCCTGGCCGCTCAGGTCTCCGACCTCTCAGGACAGTATCAGAGTCTTCGTCTCGTGTCACCAGCTACTTCCGGTTCTTCCGAGCCTCCGGAACCTAGGGTTAATAACCCACCATGTTATTCTGGGCAGCCCACTGAGTGCCGCTCCTTTCTCACCCAGTGTGATATCGTGTTCTCTCTCCAACCCAACACATACTCAAGAGAGAGAGCTCGGATTGCCTACGTCATATCACTCCTTACTGGTCGGGCTCGGCAGTGGGGCACAGCTATCTGGGAGGCAAGCGCTGAGTGTACTAACAATTATCTGAACTTTAAAGAGGAGATGATAAGGGTTTTTGATCGCTCAGTTTTTGGGAAAGAAGCTTCCTGGTCCCTGTCTTCCCTATGTCAAGGTAATCGATCCATAACGGATTACTCTATAGAGTTTCGCACTCTTGCTGCCTCCAGTAACTGGAACGAGCAGGCGTTGCTCGCTCGTTTTCTGGAGGGACTCCACGCTAAGGTTAAGGATGAGATTCTCTCTCGGGAGGTTCCATCCAGCGTGGATTCTTTGATTGAACTCGCTATTCGCATTGAACGACGGGTAGATCTTCGTCACCGAGCTCATAGAAGAGAGCTCGCGTTAACTGTGTCTCCCCTCTCTCCGACACTACCGTCTTTCCCCACTGACTCAGGTGTTGAGCCCATGCAGCTGGGGGTATTCGCATCTCGACTAAGGAGAGGGAACGGAGAATCACCAACCGCCTCTGTCTCTATTGCGGTTCCGCTGGTCATTTTGTCATTTCATGTCCAGTTAAAGGCCAGAGCTCATCAGTAAGCGGAGGGCGACTGATAAGCGCTACTAGACGGTCCTCTCCGTCAAGTACATGTACTACTTTACCGGTCCATCTACGCTGGACCGGATCGGCAGCTTCCTGCAGTGCATTAATAGACTCTGGGGCAGAGGGCTGTTTTATGGACGAAGCCTGGGCGCGGGAACATGACATTCCTCTCAGACAGTTAGGGAGCCCACGGTCATGTTTGCCTTGGATGGTAGTCCTCTCCCCAGTATATTATGTGAAACACTACCTTTAACCCTCACTGTATCTGGTAACCATAGTGAGACCATTTCTTTTTTGATTTTTTGTTCACCTTTTACACCTGTTGTTTTGGGTCATCCCTGGCTAGTGTGTCATAATCCTTCTTTTGATTGGTCTAGTAATTCTATCCTTTCCTGGAACGTTTCTTGTCATGTGAAGTGTTTAATGTCTGCTATTTCTCCTGTTTGTTCTGTCCCCTCTTCTCAGGAGGAACCTGGTGATTTGACAGGAGTGCCGGAGGAATATCATGGTCTGCGCACGGTCTTCAGTCGGTCCAGAACCAACTCCCTTCCTCCTCACCGGTCGTATGATTGTTGTTCTGATCTCTTTAAGAAGCGTTTTGCATCCGCTCCTATCCTTGTTGCACCTGACGTCACTAAACAGTTTATTGTTGAGGTTGACGCGTCGGGGGTGGGCGTGGGAGCCATTCTGTCCCAGCGCTCCGATACTGACGATGGGGTCCACCCTTGTGCGTATTTTTCTCATCGCCTGTCACCGTCGGAACGTAACTATGATGTGGCTAACCGCGAACTGCTCGCCATCCGTTTAGCCCTAGGCAAATGGCGACAGTGGTTGGAGGGGGCGACCGTTCCTTTTGTCGTTTGGGCTGACCAAAGGAACCTTGAGTACATCCGTTATGCCAAACGACTGAATGCGCGTCATGTTCGTTGGGCGTTGTTTTTCGCTCGTTTCGAGTTCGTTATTTCTTATTGCCCGGGTACTAAGAACACCAAGCCTCATGCTTTATCCCGTCTCTTTAGTTCTTCTGTGGCTTCTACCGATCCCGAGGGGATCCTTCCTGTTGGGCGTGTTGTCGGGTTGACTGTCTGGGGAATTGAGAGACAGGTTAAGCAAGCACTCACGCACACTGCGTCGCCGCGCGCTTGTCCTAGTAACCTTCTTTTCGTTCCTGTTTCTACTTGTCTGGCTGTTCTTCAGTGGGCTCACTCTGCCAAGTTAGCTGGCCATCCCGGCGTTCGGGGTACGCTTGCTTCTATTCGCCAGCGGTTTTGGTGGCCTACTCAGGAGCGTGACACGCCCCGTTTCGTGGCTGCGTGTTCAGACTGCGCGCAGAAAAAGTCTGGTAATTTTTTTTCTGCTTCTGCTCCTGGTCTTGCTGGGTCTCAGTCTGTTCCCTGCCATCGCATCTCTCCTGTTCTTGTTCCTGCCCTTGCTGTGTCTCAGTCTGTCCCTAGTTGTTACTCTCCTGGCCTGTTTGGTCCTGTTTGCTCTAAAGTTTTCAGTTCTCTACCCGTGTCTCATTTTTTTTTTTTTGAGTAGTACCCTAGTTTCCCTTTTTATCGTTTTTCGTTACGGTCCTGAGGAGAGGAGTTGGGTTCTTTCTCGGGACGTGCTGGACCGTTTGTGATCTATGATTTCCTCCGTTGCCGCCAGTGTTCCTCCTCGAGAGCGCCAGGAGGCGCTCGGTGAGTGGGGGGGGTACTGTCATGTTTTGTCTTATATCATCTTGTCATTTTGCTTTTCCTTCTGTTCGTTTTCCCCCTGCTGGTCTTTTTAGGTTCGTTCCCCTTTTTCTCTCTCCCTTCCTCTCTCTCTTCTCTCTATCGTTCCGTTCCTGCTCCCAGCTGTTCCTATTCCCCTAATCAATCATTTAGTCTTCCCACACCTGTTCCTTATCTTTTCCCCTGATTAGAGTCCCTATTTCTTCCCTTGTTTTCCGTTCCTGTCCTGTCGGATCCTTGTCTATTGTTCACCGTGCTGTGTTTGTGTATCGCCCTGTCGTGTCGTGTTTCCCTCAGATGCTGCGTGGTGAGCAGGTGTCTGAGTCTGCTAAGTTCAAGTGCCTTCCCGAGGCAACCTGCAGTTCAAGATCAAGTCTCCAGTCGGTTCTCGTCATTACGAGTGGAAATTGTTTTATTTGATTGTATTTTTACTTTACTGGATTAAAGACTCTGTTTTCGCCAAGTCGCTTTTGGGTCCTCATTCACCTGCATAACATAGCATTTCAGTCTTTTATTTAACCTACTTTGATTGCATTGTCTGTGAATAGCTGAAATTGCATCTAGGTAAAGTTTTCCATTGTTTGAAATCATCTCAGCAGTGCTCTCACCACATTCATGTCAGTAGTATTGAATATGGACAGCTTCATATTCTCCTCTAGATGTCAGCTAAATACAGCCTCCTGGCTTGGCCACCAAATATCCTCACCTCACTGCCTCTGGCCCCTCTGGTCCCTCCAAAGCCATCTTTAATTAGTCCTATACTTTCATTTGTTTCCTTCCTAAGCCCATTTGGCTGCTCTACCATCCATCAGCAAATAGGAAGGAAAAATATGAGGTGTTTGGGGATCGGACGGCATGGCATTTGAAGCTAGGTGACTCCCCGCTGGTTGTGAACACAAGGTAAGAATTAATCAAATGTTCATAGTGCCATGGCCATCACCAGCTGGCAGGGACAGATTCTGAGCTCTCCGAGTTAGGGAGTCCACAGAGAGGCCCTCATGGCACAGCTGAGTTTGTCTTGTAAAAGTGCAGCTGTCCAAAACATGACAGCTACAGCATTAGCAGGGCCATTAAGAGGTGTAGAACATTTCCAGGGAAATTATTTGAAAAATGACAACCCCTGTCTACGGTGAGATATTAATTATACTCGGCACCCCATGGCAAATAACACTTTCTAAAACGGTTGGGAGAACAAAGATTTGACTTGTTTTCCTTATCTCTCTCTCTCTCTCTCTCTCTCTCTCTCTCTCTCTCTCTCTCTCTCTCTCTCTCTCTCTCTCTCTCTCTCTCTCTCTCTCTCTCTCTCTCTCTCTCTCTACGGTATTGTAAGGCGTGTCACTAAAGTTTTAGTAAAAATATATATACACTCAGTGGCCAGTTTGTTAGGTACACCCATCTAGTACCGGTTTGTCATACCATTCTTGGTAAACCCTAGACACTGTAATGCGTGAAAAGCCCAGGAGGCCGGACCTTTCTGAGATACTGGAACCGGCGCACCTGACACCGACGATCATACCATGCTCAAAGTTGCGTAGGTACTTGTTTTACCCATCCTAACATTCAATCGAACAGTAACTGAATGCCTGCCTGCTTTATATAACAAGCCACGGCCACGTGACTCACTGTCTGTCGGAGCGAACCATTTTCGTGAATGGGGTGGTAATAATCTGGCCATTGAGAGCATAATTGTATGGTGGGAACCTGCAAGTTGTTTCCCAACATTATCTTTATATTTATAAATAACAGACATTTAAAAAATATCTTCCCTTCTTATTATATGAATAAGCCTCTCAAGTTGTAAACTAACATAAAGGAGTGGTAACATAAACCTCATTAACAAAAGTGTCAGCCTGACCTACCGCTGAGATAAACTATTTACTTTCCAATGTGTCGTCAGTCTGGTAGCTATTGATCCAGTCGTATAGCTGTTAATTCTCCTCACTTTATTTGCTGTTACAGGGTACGTACATAAAGCTGTGAGGCCAAAATAAAAAGGTGCTTGTCACATTTAATTGCTGAAAACTGTTCAGTTGTGCAGGTCGTAAAATTGACTTAGTGCTTCGCTGTGAAAGACGAGCCATTTTGTTCTACATTTGCACCAAGCTGTTGCTAGAGTTCTGTGGGGAGCTATAAGGGGTATGGTAGTAGGGGTCATGCCTGGGCTAGCCTTACAGTAGCCCTGTGGGGAGGAAGATGGAGACAGACCCAGGCAAATGTGTTTTTTTCCCCGTCAGAGCTTGAACGGTACTCAGTTTACAGTCATTGTTTTTTCCCCCTTTAGTAGCTACTGTCTTGTTTCGTAATGAATTAAATCTGCTCATTCTTTTAATTGGGGAATTCATTTGAATTAAGTCAGACTTGTTGTTCACTAGAATCCTAATTAAAATCACAGGTTCTGTAGTGTGTCATAAGGCCCCCTGTGACTATACTCTATTAATTGGTCGTATACGAAACTGTGTTTAGAACTTGTTTACTGTCAAAGTGAACCTGGTGAGAATAGATGGCAGTATGTTTAGACTTGTACATATACAGTGCCTTCGGGAAAGTATTCAGATCCCTTGACTATTTCCACATTTTGTTACTTTTTACAGCCTCATTCTAAAATGGAATAAATAAAAAACAATCCTCAGCAATCTACACACAATATCCCAAAATGACAAAGTGAAAACAGATTTTTTTTAACATTTTGCAAATTTATAAAAAATGTAAAACAGAAAAACCTTATTTACACAAGTATTCAGACCCTTTGCTATTAGACTCTAAATTGAGGTCAAGTGCATCCTGTTTCCATTGATCATCCTTGAGATTTTTCTACAACTTAATTGGAGTCCACCTGTTGTAAATTCAATTGATTGGACATGATTTGGAAAGGCACACACCTGTCTATAAAAGGTCCCACAGTTGACAGTGCATGTCAGAGTAAAAACCAAGCCATGAGGTCAATGGAGGGTAGTAAAAATGTCTGAAGAATTTAAGGTCCCCAAGAACACAGTGGCCTTCATCATTCTTAAATGGAAGAAGTTTGGAACCACCAAGACTCTTCCTAGAGCTGGCCGCCTGGCCAAACTGAGCAACAGGACAACGACCCTAAGCACACAGCCAAGACAACGTAAGAGTGGCTTCGAGACATGTCTCTGAATGTCCTTAAGTGGCCCAGCCAGAGGCCGATCTAACATCTTTGGAGAGCCCTGAAAATAGCTGTGCAGCAACGCTTTCCATCCAACTTGACAGAGCTTGAGGATCTGCAGAGAAGAATAGGAGAAACTCCCCAAATACAGGTGTGCCAGGCTTGTAGCGTCATACCCAAGAACACTCAAGGCTGTAATGGCTGCCAAAGGTACTTCAACAAAGTACTGAGTAAAGGGTCTGAATAATTATGTAAATGTTATATTTCAGCTTTTTTTATTTAAAAAAATTAGCAAACATTTCTATAAACCTGATTTTGCTTTGTCATTATTGGATATTGTGTGTAGATTAATTAGGAAAGAATTAGGCTGTAATGCAGAATGTGGAAAAAGTCAAGGGGTCTGAAAACTTACAGAAAACAGTGTAGATATGAGTACCTCTCACATGGCCTGTCTTAAAGGGGATGAGAAGGAATTATGATAGCCACATAATATTTAAGGCTCGTAAATAAGGAGTTTCCCCTCCGTGCAAACAATGTTCATTACAGCTGCTAGAACATCCACGTTGCCCCCCTGTGAGTTACTTATGCAGATACATGCACTACCATTTGTCATTATATCTCTTCATGAATCCTATAAAGACCATATGGCAGACTAGACCTTGAAGATGGGACTTCTTCAGTACGGTCGGGGGAGCAGTATCTATTCAGTTCATGAAAAACATGAGCGATCACACCCAGTATCTTCTCTCACGTTTATATCATAATGTCTTATTTTACATGTAATTTTCTTGCTCTCCCATCACCTGCCCGGTTGCCATGGCCCATAAAGTATGTTAAACAGAAGCTGCTTCTCTCTCTCTCTCTCTCTCTCTCTCTCTCTCTCTCTCTCTCTCTCTCTCTCTCTCTCTCTCTCTCTCTCTCTCTCTCTCTCTCTCTCTCTCTCTCTCTCTCTCGCTGTTGACTAGTAGAGAAAGAGGAGGTGCTTCTTTTATGCTGGTTTGCAGAGAGATAGTAGAAGGGGCCACGGAGGAGCAGGGGCTCATGAGAAGGGATGATATATGTAGAGCCTGTGTCCCAGCTCTCCTTTGGCTCTTTGTCATTAATCATGGCCATTAGGCTTTTTTCCTCCCAGCTCGCCATGTCTGCAGCCTAGCCATCAACGCTCTCCTCCTCCTCCCTTTTGTCTCATATCCCATGCTAAAGACTAGACAATCCCTACAATCTTAGAAAAAAAGGGTTCTTTGGCTGTCCACATAGGAGCACCTTTTTTTGGGTCCAGGTATAACCATTTTGGGTTCCATTTAGAACCCTCTGTGGAAACCGTTCTTCAAAGGTTTCTCCTATGGGGGACAGCCGAATAATCTATTTAGATTCTAGATAGCACCTTTTTTCTAAGAGTGTAGGATGTGTTTTGGTAAGGGTATTACAAGTCATAAGTTATACTTAAGCAACAAGGCTCGAGGGGGCGTGGTATATGGCCAATATACCATTGCTAGGGCTGTTCTTAACCATGACGCAACGCGGAGTGCCTGGACACAGCCCTTAGCTGTGGTATATTGGCCATATATCACAAACCCCTGAGGTGCCTTATTGCTATTATAAACTGGTTACCAATGTAATTAGAGCAGTAAAAATACATGTTTTGTCATACCTGTGGAATACGGTCTGATATACCACGGCTGTCAGCCAATCAGCATTCAGGGCTCGAACCATCCAGTTTATAATGTGTTTTTTATTCTATTATTCTTATTCATGACATGAAAGGCATAATACTCTCACTTCATCTTCAACAGCAGGAACACTACAGCAGGTTTTGGTTATTGAATTACAAGTAATACGTTTTCCCCTTTATGCCCCTTATTTTTGGGGGTTTCTTTGCCTCTTAGCCATAATGGGAATTCAAAATGCCACACATTTTGCTACATTGGCTGCAGTATTTCACTGCATTTCACTGCTTAGTGTGTGTGCCTTCATTTAGCGAAGAAAAATTCACATTGTTCTCTTCTCATCTTAAAGATTCAATTTTCACATTATTATCCCATTGTCTTAGCCTTGCTCCATCATACTAGATGTTCCCCAAATAATACTCTATTTCCTATATAGTGCACTACTTTTATCCAGAGACCTTTGGGCCCTTGTCAAAAGTAGTGTACTTCATAGGAAATAGTGTGCTATTTGGGATGTAGTCACTAGCTAATTAGCAGTCACTACCCCACACTACTCTTCACTCTAGTCACTCCATCATTCTCTCTCTCTCTCTCTCTTTCTCTCTTTCTCTCTCTCTCTCTCTCTCTCTCTCTCTCTCTCTCTCTCTCTCTCTCTCTCTCTCTCTCTCTCTCTCTCTTTGTGTGTACCTGTGTCATCAAAACTGAGATGTCTGATATGATAATATGTGTGAACTGAAATGTGACAGCAATTCATGTTGTATTTTTTTTCAGAGGGAGCTTTTAAATGTTTGATTTGGATAACTACAGAAAATGATATTAGATATTAGGCATATTGATTTAATTTCATCCTAGAGCATTGTTAATTACGGTATGATAAATGTGTCATCACTTTATGATCTGTTTCTGAATGGGTTTGATGGTTGCATTAGCGAGGGACTCGCCTTATATTTCAATGGGAAGGGTATAACAGAGTAAGTCGGATGATGTTGAAGACTTTCAATGATTTAATTTAATGGGATATTGAGTGTTGAAGCTACTGTATACTATAACATGGTCTGGCAATATAATATAATATGTAATTTGATGCAAGTACAGTACTTTAACCTGACAGATGAAATGGGCTTATAGCCTACTTTATAGTTTTGCCCAAAGCAAGCTCAGTCAGTAGGCTGATATTGGATGTATATTTCTCTTAAATGGCCCTTGATGAGAAGGGATATCGTTTATTTTCTCCATTCCATTGTATAGGGGGTCTCGTGTGGGTCTGTTCTTTGATTTACCTCACAACCTTTCAGGGAATTACAAGTCTTACATTAGGATACTTAAATAGGTATTGTATTTTGGTAAAAGTAAGTCAAACCAGAATCGCGTGTCTTATAAAGTTCTTTGTGTGTATTTTTATGTAAGGAAGAATGCAATCTGAATCTAGGGAGCATGGTGTTTGTATGCATTTCCCACAGCTCTGAAACACAACATATATGTATCACTTCAACATATTTGCAAAATATTTCTATAGGAACATTTATTTTTGCAGTAAAAAGTTGCATCAATCACAGTATAATATAATGAACCCAAGTAGTTCATTCTGAGAATAGGAATGGGATGCTACCCAGGACAAATTAAGTATCCTCTTCTGCCTCCAGCTGAATTCAGATCTTTACAAATGGATTCCTAGAGTGCAATTTATCTAAATGAGCAGAGATCATTATTCCAGATCTGCCCCATCCTTTAATTCAACAGCATTATTGAGCAGGAGGATATCTCTTTAAACAAATGGGTGGTCTGGGTGGGCTTGAAAGGAAACAGAGCTTGAGTGCATTCATTACCCCCTCTTGATCTTCTCTTTCCTCTCACCCTCTTCAAGGTAACACAAAGCCGTGCATAATGTGCAATCTGATAAGTGTTTTCTCTCGCGTGTGCCAGCCTCCCTCCCCAATCTCATCCTCCTTGTCCTATACATCACTGGCCACCCAAATCAGCTGTGGGTTTGGTTTTGGGTTGGCGAGAAGGGAGCAGTAGTGAACTCTGGGGTAGATTGGTGGTGGCTGAAGCGGTGTGTCTGAAGTTGATTAATGGTCCTGCGAGGGTGAGAAACTCCAGGGCCAAGCTGCAGGGTCCATCCCCGTTGCATGTGACGCTGATTGGCTTTGTCCTGTGCGGGCGCGGCGGAGGAGCAGACATGAAGATTAAGTGATGCTGTCGTGTCGGGGAGCAGTGCACTGCATCATCCCGGGCCAGGAGACAGCTGCGCTGGTTAATCCTTCATCACCGGGGGAGCGCTTCCTGCCAGAGAGAGCACAGATATACAGCCAAAGATAACCCTCCATAACTTCTCCTAAAGATCAGGAAACTTTGAGTTCCATTGCATTGTGAATCATCCATCTGGTGCCGCCAGTCCTTACTTAAAAATTAGCAATGAGCTAGAGATGTGTAGACAGAAATATTGAAATAAATTAAGTAAAAAATGATCAAATAAAATAAGGGGAAGAGGAGAAATGGGATAAGGAATCTGCTCAATAAATCAAATCCAGATGGGATGAATGTTAGTCAGGGGTCAGAGGTGAACCCAGTGCAACTATATTCATACTGTATTGTTCATCATTCATCGCCTGTCCTAAAAGAGACAAACAAACAGGCATTAAATGGACCCATGTTATTTCTCTCATGTGACTGACTGCATGGCTAACTGACAGACAGATGTATACTTCATCACACATTCTGTCGGCACATTCTGCCTTTATCCTAAACTGCACCCTATTCCCTACATAGTGCACTAATTTGATCACTACAAAGGTAGAGAACTATATAGGGAATAGGGTGCCATTTGGGATGCAGATATTCTATGTTCTGGCCTGGGAATTCCCATAACATTAGATGGAAAATCTACACTAGCACCGATGGCATAGCTAAAGTAGTCTGCATTTATGTGTGTACAATATACATGGCATCAGCATATTTTAGATTGCTGGGCTTTGCATGTTTGTAGTTGGTCTGATGTAGCTGTCTAAAAGTGATGGATGAGCACCATCATGCAAAGTGTGAAAGGAATGGGCCTAACTGTGCTCAGAGAGAGAGAGAGCAGCAGAGATGCTGTATAGCCACTCCCCCAGTCCTAGCCCAAACACACATTAACACTGGCCTCTTTTCATCCAAAAGAAGCTCCTTTCAAGCAGTGCCTTTAAGCTTCACATATCATTTTCACAACTACTGTAGCCTAGGCTTACAGTAATGAACACTTTCCAGATTATAATGATTTATGGGAGAAAGACACTAGATTCTAATGTGAGGATGATATATTTTGTATGGCTACCTGGTATAGCATCTCTGACTGTGACATATTAGTTACGGTGTCTCTCAGAATCTGATGACTTACAATTTGCCACCTTGTTATGTTTTGATTTATGTGATATTGTCAAATTCATGGCAACCCCTTTATAGTGATTCTTACAGGCAGCTCAGTGGCGAGTAAAATTCTGTATTTTGTATTATTACACCAACTGTAATATAATATGGTATCAAAGATTAAATTAGAGAGTTTAATAGTCACATGTACAGGGTTGCATGTGTAATTACAGGGTACAATGAAATTATTGAGCTCCGAGCTCCAACACTGCAGGACAGTTAAATAAAACAGTAACAATATAGCAAAAATATATACAGTACCAGTCAAAAGTTTGGACACACCTACTCATTCAAGGGTTTTCCTTTATTTTTACTATTTTCATTGTAGAAAAACAGTGAAGACATCAAAACTATGAAAAAACACATGGAATCATGTAGTAAACAAAAAAGTGTTAAACAAATGAAAATATCTTTTATATTTGAGATTCTTCAAAGTAGCCACCCTTTGCCTTGATGACAGCTTTGCACACTCTTGGCATTCTCTCAACCAGCTTCATGAGGAATGCTTTTCCAACAGTCTTATAAACTCAGCAAAAAGAAATATCATCTCACTGTCAACTGCGTTTATTTCCAGAAAATGTAACTTGTAAATATTTGTATGAACATAACAAGATTCAACAACTGAGACATAAACTTAACAAGTTCCACAGACATGTAACTAACAGAAATTGAATAATGTGTCCCTGAACAAAGGGGGAGCCTGCAGGGAGGGTACCACATGAGTGAGGAGAATGTCTTCCCTGTAACGCACAGCGTGGAGATTGCTGGCAATGGCAACAAGCTCAGTCCGATGATGTTGTGACACATCACCCCAGACCATGGCAGACCCTCCACCTCCAAATCGATCCTGCTCCAGATTTACAGGCCTCGGTTTAACGCTCAGTCCTTCGACGATAAACACAAATCCGACCATCAACCCTGTTGAGACAAAACCGTGACTCGCCAATTAAGAGCACTTTTTGCCAGTCCTGTCTGGTCCAGCGACAGTGTGTTTGTGCCCATAGGCAAAGTTGTTGCCGGTGATGTCTGGTGAGGATCTGCCTTACCACAGGTCTACAAGCCATCAGTCCAGCCGCTCTCAGGCTATTGCAGACAGTCTGAGCACTGATGGAGGGATTGTGCGTTCCTGGTGTAACTCGGGCAGTTGTTGTTGCCATCCTGTACCTGTCCCACAGGTGTGATGTTCGGATGTACCGATCCTGTGCAGGTGTTGTTACAGCTGTCTGTCCTGTCCCCTGTAGCGCTGTCTTAGGCTTCTCACAGTACGGACATTGCAATTTATTGCCCTGGCCACATCTGCAGTCCTCATGCCTCCTTGCAGCATGCCCTGCAATTTGAGGTGCCTTAACTCTGATGAACTTATTGTCTGCAGCAGAGGAATCTCTGAGTCTTCCTTTCCTTTGCAGCCTTCATGAGAGCCAGTTTCATCACAGTGCTTGATGGTTTTTGCGACTGAAATTTTCCAGATTGACTGACCTTCTTCTCCTAAAGTATTGATGAACTGTCGTTTCTCTTTGCTTATTTGAGCTGTTCTTGCAATAATATGGACTTGGTCTTTTACCAAATTGCTCTATCTTCTGTATACCTTGTCACAACACAACTGATTGGCTCAAATGCATGAAGAAGAAAATAAATTCCACAAATGAACTTTTAACAAGGCACAGCTGTTAATTGAAATGCATTCCAGGTGACTACCTCATGAAGCTGGTTGAGTGAATGGCAAGAGTGTGCTAAGCTGTCATCAAGGCAAAGGGTGGCTACTTTGAAGAATCTCAAATATAAAATATATTTAGATTTGTTAAAAAAAATTGTATACTACATGATTTCAAATGTGTTATTTCATAGTTTTGATGTATGTATGTATGTATGTATGTATGTATGTATGTATGTATGTATGTATGTATGTATGTATGTATGTATGTATGTATGTATGTATGTATGTATGTGTGTGTGTATGTATGTATGTATGTATGTGTGTATGTATGTGTGTGTGTGTGTGTGTGTGTGTGTGTGTGTGTGTGTGTGTGTGTGTGTGTGTGTGTGTGTGTGTGTGTGTGTGTGTGTGTGTGTGTATATATGCCTCATGAGCTTTGTTCAACAGTCACACTCCATGAGAACACAAAATCTAAGCTTGTTTTTCTCCGATGTTTGTGTAAACATTGTTAATTTAAACAAACACTGTATAGCCTCATAACATGGTTAAAACAATCATGTTGATATCATGGATGGTTGATCCTTAGCATCCATGGCACTGTCTATTAATCTGAGAGTGGTTACATTTCTCCAGGCCCATCCCTCAGCTTTTTACCAAAACAGAGTCTGGGCGACCATTTTGTTATTGTTCCATCTGTGGATTTGCCATTAAACAGCTGCATATTATCAATATATCAAAGTGTCACCAACAAAAAGGTAAACAATAGGCCTATAACAAATGCAGAATATGGCATTCATTTTCACAAATAGCACTTTTCAGTAGTGCTCAAATCATGCCATTCCATGAGCGCAGCATTTATTTTCAACTCGAATCAATGAGCCCAATCAGTCCTCAAATCAAATCAAATTTTATTTGTCACATACACATGGTTAGCAGATGTTAATGCGAGTGTAGCGAAATGCTTGTGCTTCTAGTTCCGACAATGCAGTGATAACCAACAAGTAATCTAACTAACAATTCCAAAACTACTGTCTTATACACAGTGTAAGGGGATAAAGAATATGTACATAAGGATATATGAATGATTGATGGTACAGGGCAGCATACAGTAGATGGTATCGAGTACAGTATATACATATGAGATGAGTATGTAGACAAAGTAAACAAAGTGGCAGAGTTAAAGTGGCTAGTGATACATGTATTACATAAGGATGCAGTCGATGATATAGAGTACAGTATATACGTATGCCTATGAGATGAATAATGTAGGGTAAGTAACATTATATAAGGTAGCATTGTTTAAAGTGGCTAGTGATATATTTACATCATTTCCCATCAATTCCCATTATTAAAGTGGCTGGAGTTGGGTCAGTGTCAATGACAGTGTGTTGGCAGCAGCCACTCAATGTTAGTGGTGGCTGTTTAACAGTCTGATGGCCTTGAGATAGAAGCTGTTTTTCAGTCTCTCGGTCCCAGCTTTGATGCACCTGTACTGACCTCGCCTTCTGGATGATAGCGGGGTGAACAGTCAGTGGCTCGGGTGGTTGATGTCCTTGATGATCTTTATGGCCTTCCTGTAACAACGGGTGGTGTAGATGTCCTGGAGGGCAGGTAGTTTGCCCCCGGTGATGCGTTGTGCAGACCTCACTACCCTCTGGAGAGCCTTACGGTTGAGGGCGGAGCAGTTGCCGTACCAGGCGGTGAGACAGCCCGCCAGGATGCTCTCGATTGTGCATCTGTAGAAGTTTGAGTGCTTTTGGTGACAAGCCGAATTTCTTCAGCCTCCTGAGGTTGAAGAGGCGCTGCTGCGCCTTCTTCACGACGCTGTCAGTGTGAGTGGACCAATTCAGTTTGTCTGTGATGTGTATGCCGAGGAACTTAAAACTTGCTACCCTCTCCACTACTGTTCCATCGATGTGGATAGGGGGGTGTTCCCTCTGCTGTTTCCTGAAGTCCACAATCATCTCCTTAGTTTTGTTGACGTTGAGTGTGAGGTTATTTTCCTGACACCACACTCCGAGGGCCCTCACCTCCTCCATGTAGGCCGTCTCGTCGGTGTTGGTAATCAAGCCTACCACTGTTGTGTCGTCCGCAAACTTGATGATTGAGTTGGAGGCGTGCGTGGCCACGCAGTCGTGGGTGAACAGGGAGTACAGGAGAGGGCTCAGAACGCACCCTTGTGGGGCCCCCGTGTTGAGGATCAGCGGGGAGGAGATGTTGTTGCCTACCCTCACCACCTGGGGGCGGCCCGTCAGGAAGTCCAGTACCCAGTTGCACAGGGCGGGGTCGAGACCCAGGGTCTCGAGCTTGATGACGAGCTTGGAGGGTACTATGGTGTTGAATGCCAAGCTGTAGTTGATGAACAGCATTCTCACATAGGTATTCCTCTTGTCCAGGTGGGTTAGGGCAGTGTGCAGTGTGGTTGAGATTGCATCATCTGTGGACCTATTTAAGCAAATTGGAGTGAGTCTAGGGTGTCAGGTAGGGTGGAGGTGATATGGTCCTTGACTAGTCTCTCAAAGCACTTCATGATGACGGAAGTGAGTTCTACATGGGGCGGTAGTCGTTTAGCTCAGTTACCTTAGCTTTCTTGGGAACAGGAACAATGGTGGCCCTCTTGAAGCATGTGGGAACAGCAGACTGGTATAGGGATTGATTGAATATGTCCGTAAACACACCGGCCAGCTGGTCTGCGCATGCTCTGAGGGCGCGGCTGGGGATGCCGTCTGGGCCTGCAGCCTTGCGAGGGTTAACACGTTTAAATGTCTTACTCACCTCGGCTGCAGTGAAGGAGAGACCGCATGTTTTCGTTGCAGGCCGTGTCAGTGGAACTGTATTGTCCTCAAAGCGGGCAAAAAAGTTATTTAGTCTGCCTGGGAGCAAGACATCCTGGTCCGTGACTGTGCTGGGTTTCTTCTCCATGACAACTAAATCATAATCAACAGAGTAGGGCTGGCTTTTAAGTCAGTTTTGGGGTTGTAATGGGAATTTTAATGTTTGTGCTTTTCTTATAACTAATTTATGTATTCTATTCATGTGCTTTTCTATAAACCAATTTCTGTGTTCATGCAAGTGGCTGACTTTACAAATCCTCACTTATCAGTAGCTGCAATTTGGCAGTACTCCCAGACGTTGTTTTGAGTACGAACGAAAGAAATCTCAGTTTTATGGTCTCAGTTTAGAGAAAGAAACATTGTCAGTTGTTGGTCTGTCACATGTTATGAAACAGTATTGGTCAGTAACATGAATGAAACAAATCGGTAATGATTCATTAATTATGCTAACTCATGCAAATATAACTTGTCTGTGTATAGCCATATATAAGACAACTGCAGGGTCTGCCCAGGATAAGCTCCTGATTGGTTGGAACCTCTCCAGGGCGCTGACAATAAACAATGATTAATTTAAGATTTTGAGTGTCCCTGTGTATGAATTTTTCCACAACAGGGTTATGCTCAGGTAAACAATTTGGCTAATCTACACTTCCTATTCTTGAAGATCAAGGGGTATAACATTTATTGGAATGACTGGAATTGTGATAGACTTTGGTTTTTAATGTAAAGTATTATTTAATCATATAATTATATTAGTATAAAGTGATGGGTTAGAAGAAGCCTACATAACCAACCCATAAAGTAAAATATAACATCCATATATGGCCAGCTATGTACATTTTAACATTGATTTATCCTGCAATAGATGTCATTCAATTGGTAACATATATTTTTGTCTTCTCCTAATGCCTCTTAAGGGGAAAGTCATCTAAAAGTAACTTCATGTGATCAGATTATGTTAGTGATTACAATATTTGACAGTTAACAAGTAACTGCAATGGATTACATTTAGAAAGTAACCTACCCAACCCTGACCGTAAGTATGTAGCCCTCGTTGTGCTCAGGGGCTCTCCTCGGCCTCTCATTTGTCATTGTGCTCGAAACGTGAGAAAAATTTGTTTAGCTCATCTGTTAGGGTGGCGTTGGTGTGGCTGGCTTTCTTTTTGTAATCCGTGATGGTTAGAATCTCCGACTCAGTGAATTTCTCCTCCATTTTGTTCCTAAACTTGTTTCGCCATCTTGATCGATCTGCGTAGGTTGTATTTGTACTGTTTAACCATACTATTGACCCCAGTCACCTTTCCCTGTTTATAAGCAGCATCGCTCTCCTTCAGCTTTCCTATAAGGCTGCCGTCAATCCACATTTTTTGATTTGGGTAAGTTTGGAAAGACAGTATCACGTCTTGTCTATGCATTCATGAATCCGGTGACTGAGTCTGCGTATTGATTGATGTTATTCCCAGAGGCGACCCGGAACCTATTTGATTCCACGTGATCAAAACCATTTTGGAGCATAGATTCTGATTGGTCGGACCCACGTTGTACAGACCTGACCATTGGAACTTTTTTGTAGGCAAAATGGAGTCGTGGTCAGATTTACAGGAGAGGACCTTATACAGGAGATACAATTTATACACATTTTTTTTTCAAGAATCAGAAGAGCCTGTCAGTCAGTCCGCAGCATATCTGTGTGATTTTTAATCAATCAATGTGCAGGGGTACAGGTTAGTCGAGGTAATTGAGGTCGAGGTAATTGGTAATATATACATGTAGGTAGGGGTAAATTGACGATGCATATATAATAAACAGCGAGTAGCAGCAGCAAAAAAAGGGGGGACGTCAATGCAAATAGTCCAGATAGCCATTTGATTAGCTGTTCAGCAGTTTTATGGCTTGGGGGTAGAAGCTGTTAAGAAGCCTTTTGGACCTAGACTTGACGCTCCGGTAATGCTTGCCGTGCGGTAGTACGTGAGCAGCGTAGCGTTTTTTGTCTCCTACCAAACCAATCACATGGTTTTTCGATGAAAACAAAGCTTCGGACATCATTGATCACGTGCTTCTGATGAAGTGATACAGTCATCGGCATGTTGCATTGGCACACTGCACACTGTTCAGTGAGTGAGTGAGGTCTGTTCAACGCTGGTCCGACCAATCTGATTCCACGCTCCAAGACTGCTTCCATCACGTGGACTGGGATATGTTTCGTATTGCGTCAAACAACAACATTGACGAATATGCTGATTCGGTGAGCGAGTTCATTAGAACGTGCGTTGAAGATGTCGTTCCCAGAGCAACGATTAAAACATTCACAAACCAGAAACCGTGGATTGATTCGCGTGAAACTGAAAGCGCGAACCACTGCTTTTAATCAGGGCAAGGTGACCGGAAACATGACCGAATACAAACAGTGTAACTATTCCGTCCGCAAGGCAATCAAACAAGCTAAGCGTCAGTATAGAGACAAAGTAGAATGGCAATTCAACGGCTCAGACACAAGAGGTATGTGGCAGGGTCTAGAGTCAATCAGGGATTACAAAAAGAAAACCAGCCCAGTCACGGACCAGGATGCCTTGCTCCCGGGCAGACTAAATAACTTTTTTGGCCCGCTTTGAGGACAATACAGTGCCACTGACACGGCCCGCAACCAAAACATGCAGACTCTCCTTCACTGCAGCCGAGGTGAGTAAAACATTTAAACGTGTTAACCCTCGCAAGGCTGGAGGCCCAGACGGCATCCCCAGCCGCGCCCTCAGAGCATGCGCAGACCAGCTGGCTGGTGTGTTTACGGACATATTCCATCAATCCTTATCCCAGTCTGCTGTTCCCACATGCTTCAAGAGGGCCACCATTGTTCCTGCTCCCAAGAAAGCTAAGGTAACTGAGCTAAACGACTACCGCCCCGTAGCACTCACTTCCGTCATCATGAAGTGCTTTGAGAGACAAGTCAAGGACCATATCACCTCCACCCTACCTGACACCCTAGACCAACTTCAATTTGCTTACCGCCCAAATAGGTCCACAGACGATGCAATCTCAACCACACTGCACACTGCCCTAACCCATCTGGACAATAGGAATACCTATGTGAGAATGTTGTTCATCGACTACAACTCAGCATTTAACACCATAGTACCCTCCAAACTCATCATCAAGCTCGAGACCCCGGGTCTCGACCACGCCCT